>NC_059208.1:65083174-65158174 GCF_020615455.1 Coregonus clupeaformis | reverse complement strand
CATTTTGAATTACATACCTACAGTAGAAATATGGAGAATATCTCCTTTCTGATGATGTCAACTTTATTTCTCAACTCCTACTATTGAGCAAATTACACTCATTTGTGCCAATTACACTCACTGGAGTATCTGACATAGGCTTTGAAAAAGCAGCCGCGAGCTGCTTGTAAGCTTTCTTGACTTAAATTAAATACATTTAAATAAATGTTTGCCAACACATGGCTAGCCTTTGTTTAACCAGCTAAACAGCTGCTATTAGTGAACATTTGTTTGGAGTTACACCTTCTAGCTTATAGGCTATGTCAGAGTTTACACTTCCTCTTCCAATTATAATGTGGGGAGGTCAAAATAATGAAAAACAATCTACCAAATGTATATATTTGAAAATGTTGATTAGGAAAATAAAATGTTTTCCTAACATATGATGGGGATCCCTGGGTGACTGGTTTGCCTGGGTTGGGGCCCTGGGCAAGAAAAAGGTTGAAGAGCCCATATCTAAATCTTGTAGTTATCGTGGCCAGATTACATGCCCACGGGCCTCGACACAAAGGGGGCCCCCATTGATTTTGCTGAGTCACTCAGGTATCATATGAACACACATAAGACATGGCAAATGTGTAGAATTGCAGGAAATGTGCTTTAAAACTGCAACATGTTCTCTCCGCCAACAAGAGGGGTGTGAACAGTTTGAACAATCGAGTTGCGAGGTGGGGGTCTGTTACTGTGCCGATAAATAACAATATCCATCTAGGAAAGTTGTGTGACCGGACCTTCTCAAATTGTAGTCGAGTACCCTGGTCTAGGGTTCCCACTACATTGTCTCTGTTATTTTCAACTACACAATGTCCCTCTCTCCTCCACATGAGCAGGAAATTACTTACTAGTAAGATTTGGACTGTGTGTGTGTGTGTATGTGTGTGTGTGTGTGTATGTGTGTGTGTGTGTGTGTGTGTGTGTGTGTGTGTGTGAGTGTGTGTGTGAGTGTGTGTGTGTGTGTGTGTGTGTGTGTGTGTGTGTGTGTGTGTGTGTGTGTGTGTGTGTGTGTGTGTGTGTGTGTGTGTGTGTGTGTGTGTGTGTGTGTGTGTGTGTGTGTGTGTGTGTGTGTGTGTGTGTGTGTGTGTGTGTGTGTGTGTGTGCGTGCGTGTGTGTGTGTGTGTGTGTGTGTGACCGTTCATACGTGTGTGCGTGTGTGTGTTTGTGCGTGTGTGTGTGTGTGGTGTGTGTGTGGTGTGTGTGCACGTGTGTGTGTGTGTGTGCGTGTGTGCGTGTGTGTGTGCGTGTGTACGTGTGTGGTGTGTGTGTGTGTGTGTGTGCGTGTGTGCGTGTGTGCGTGTGTGCGTGTGTGCGTGTGTGTGTGTGTGTGTGCGTGTGTGTGCGTGTGGTTGTGTGTGTGTGTGTGTGTGCGTGTGTGTGTGGTAGGTGATTGAGACGGGGCCTTTAAACATGAGCAGCTGCAAGCAGAGCTTCCTGTTTTGACTGCTTCTGTCTGTCTGGCTGGCTGTGAACACAATGATGTTGACCTGACTCCTCAACCTTGCACTGTGTAACACGAAGAAAGGAAACTGACCAACACATACTTCTCATCCGCTCCACCAGAGGAGGCTGGTGTGCAGAGATATAGGAGGATGGGCTCATAGCAATGGCTGGACTCGAAGGAATGAAATGGTATCAAACCCATGTGAAACCCATGTGAAACTCATGTGAAACCCATGTGAAACACATGTGAAACTCATGTGAAACCCATGTGAAACCCATGTGAAACTCATGTGAAACCCATGTGAAACTCATGTGAAACCCATGTGAAACCCATGTGAAACTCATGTGAAACCCATGTGAAACCCATGTGAAACCCATGTGAAACTCATGTGAAACCCATGTGAAACCCATGTGAAACCCATGTGAAACTCATGTGAAACTCATGTGAAACTCATGTGAAACCCATGTGAAACCCATGTGAAACCCATGTGAAACTCATGTGAAACGCATGTGAAACTCATGTGAAACCCATGTGAAACCCATGTGAAACTCATGTGAAACCCATGTGAAACCCATGTGAAACTCATGTGAAACCCATGTGAAACTCATGTGAAACTCATGTGAAACCCATGTGATACTCATGTGAAACTCATGTGAAACCCATGTGAAACTCATGTGAAACCCATGTGAAACCCATGTGAAACGCATGTGAAACTCATGTGAAACTCATGTGAAACCCATGTGAAACTCATGTGAACCTCATGTGAAACCCATGTGAAACCCATGTGAAACCCATGTGAAACTCATGTGAAACCCATGTGAAACTCATGTGAAACTCATGTGAAACTCATGTGAAACCCATGTGAAACTCATGTGAAACTCATGTGAAACCCATGTGAAACCCATGTGAAACTCATGTGAAACTCATGTGAAACTCATGTGAAACCCATGTGAAACCCAGTTTGCTCCAGGGTTGCAGTTGATAATGGCTGACCCTGGTCATGACCCTACTCTCTGTGGGTGTCTGAGAGGGAGTAGGATATGCTAAAAATGAATATCAAATTCACATGTGTAAGCGCCCACCTAAATTTCATATTGTTATTCTTTAAACACAACTTCAGAACCAGGAATGTTGATCTATAATACATCATTTACAGTCTAGTCTGGAAACAGTCCTCTCTCTGCATTCGTTATTAATTATATAACCGTATTATTAATCACACTTCTCTCTCTGCATTCCTTATTAATTATATAACCTTATTATTAATCACACTTCTCTCTCTGCATTCATTATTAATTATATAACATTATTATTAATCACACTTCTCTCTCTGCATTCATTATTAATTATATAACCTTATTATTAATCACACTTCTCTCTCTGCATTCATTATTAATTATATAACCTTATTATTAATCACACTTCTCTCTGTGCATTCATTATTAATTATATAACCTTATTATTAATCACACTTCTCTCTCTGCATTCATTATTAATTATATAACCTTATTATTAATCACACTTCTCTCTCTGCATTCATTATTAATTATATAACCTTATTATTAATCACACTTCTCTCTCTGCATTCTGTCACGATCGTCGAAAAGGAGCAGACCAAAGCGCAGCGTGTTGAGCTTAACATCGTAGACTTTATTATTATAAAGAAACCACGATAAAACAACAAACCAAAAATGACGAAAGTGAAGTCCAATACTGACACTGACTAAACAGGAACTTGGAAACAAAAACCCACAAAACCCAGGTGAAACCACACAGTATAAAAGGCCCCAATCAGAGATAACGAGCCGACAGCTGACACTCGTTACCTCCGATTGGGAGTCATATGACTAAACAACAAACCCAAACATAGAAATGAACCAACTAGATCCCACATAGAACTACACCCAAAATGAAAAATGAACAACCCTGGCTCAAATAACAAAGTCCATGGAGCCAGAGTGTCACAGTACCCCCCCCTAAAGGTGCGAACTCCGGGCGCACCAGCATACAGTCTAGGGGAGGGTCTGGGTGGGCGTCTGTCCATGGTGGCGGCTCTGGCCCAGGTCGTGGTCCCCACCCCACCTTAGTCACTATCTCGCTTCCGTAGCCCCCTCCACATGACCACCCCCAACTAAACCCACCTGGATTAAGGGACGGCACCGACTAGGCAGCACCGGACTAAGGGGCAGCACCGGACTAAGGGGCAGCACCGGGCTAAGGGGCAGCACCGGGCTAAGGGGCAGCACCGGGCTAAGGGGCAGCACCGACTAAGGGGCAGCACCGGGCTAAGGGACAGTACCTGACTAGCTGGCGGATCCTGGCTGGCTGGCTCAGGCGGATCCTGGCTGGACGGCTCTGGCGGATCCTGGCTGGCGGAAGGCTCTGGCTGATCCTGTCTGGCAGAAGGCTCTGGCTGATCCTGTCTGGCAGAAGGCTCTGGCTGATCCTGTCTGGCAGAAGGCTCTGGCTGATCCTGTCTGGCAGAAGGCTCTGGCTGATCCTGTCTGGCAGAAGGCTCTGGCTGATCCTGTCTGGCGGAAGGCTCTGGCTGATCCTGTCTGGCGGAAGGCTCTGGCTGATCCTGTCTGGCGGAAGGCTCTGGCTGATCCTGTCTGGCGGAAGGCTCTGGCTGATCCTGTCTGGCGGAAGGCTCTGGCTGATCCTGTCTGGCGGAGAGCGCTAGCGGCTCCGGTCTGGCGGACGGCTCTGAAGGCTCATGGCAGACGGGCGGCTTTGCAGGCTCAGTACAGACGGGCAGTTCAGACGGCGTTGGGCAGACGGACAGTTCAGACGGCGTTGGGCAGACGGGCAGTTCAGGCGCCGTTGAGCAGACGGGCAGTTCAGACGGGGCGTTGGGCAGACGGACAGTTCAGGCGCCGTTGGGCAGACGGGCAGTTCAGACGGCGTTGGGCAGACGGACAGTTCAGGCCCCGTTAGGCAGACGGCAGACTCTGGCCGTCTGAGGCGCACCGTAGGCCTGGTGCGTGGTGCCGGAACTGAGTTACCGGGCTGAGGACACGATCTCAGGGCTAGTGCGGGAGAAGCAACAGGGCATGCTTGGCCCTGGGGACGCACTCGTAGGCCTGATGCATGGTGCCGGAACTGGAGGTACCGGCTGAGGACACGCATCTCAGGGCTAGTGCGGGAAGCAGCAACAGGGCATGCTTGGCCCTGGGGACGCACCGTAGGCCTGATGCGTGGTGCCGGAACTGGAGGTACCGGGCTGAGGACACGCATCTCAGGGCTAGTGCGGGAAGCAGCAACAGGGCATGCTTGGCCCTGGGGACGCACCGTAGGCCTGATGCGTGGTGCCGGAACTGGAGGTACCGGGCTGAGGACACGCATCTCAGGGCTAGTGCGGGAAGCAGCAACAGGGCATGCTTGGCCCTGGGGGACGCACATAAGGCCTAGTGCGGAGAGCAGCAACAGGGCATGCTGGACCCTGGGGACGCACATAAGGCCTAGTGCGGAGAGCAGGAACAGGCCGGGCTGGGCTGGCGACGCGCACCGTCTCCCTGGTGTGGGTGGCTGGAACAGGCCGGGCCGGGCTGGCGGGCGCACCGTATCCCTGGTGCGTGGAGCAGGAACAGGCCGGGCTGGGCTGGCGACGCGCACCGTATCCCTGGTGCGAGTGGCCGAACAGGCCGGGCCGGGCTGGCGAAGCGCACCGTATCCATGGTGCGGGGGAGCAGGAACAGGCCGGTCCGTACGGGAACACACACCACTGGCCTCAACCGAGGATCAGGAACGGGCCGACCGGACTGGCAACACACGTCAGTCTTTCACGCCGTGCCACAAACACTTCCCTTCCTCTACTGCGCCAATGGCTCCCGTATTCCGTTAGCCTTCTCTCCTTTTCTCCCTGTGGCAGCCTCCTGCTGCCCAGCCGCCAAGCCATGTGCCCCCCAAAAATTTCTTGGGGTTGCCTCTCGATCCTTCCGACGAAAAACCTGCTGCCGCCGATGCTCCTCTCTCGCCAGGGCCTTGATCTTTCCCCAAGGTCCCTTGCCTCCGAGCATGTCCTCCCAGGACCACGATGTGCCCACCTGGGCCACCGCCAGCCTCTCATCTCCTTGCCGGCGCCTCCACCCATGTCCAGTCTCTTTGCTCCTGTACACGCTGCTTGGTCTTGGTATGGTGGGTTTTTCTGTCACGATCGTCGAAAGGAGCAGACCAAAGCGCAGCGCTGTTGAGTTAACATCGTAGACTTTATTTATAAAGAAACCACGATAAAAACAACAAACCAAAAATGACGAAAGTGAAGTCCAATACTGACACTGACTAAACAGGAACTTGGAAACAAAAACCCACAAAACCCAGGTGAAACCACACAGTTTAAATATGGCTCCCAATCAGAGATAACGAGCCGACAGCTGACACTCGTTACCTCCGATTGGGAGTCATATGACTAAACAACAAACCCAAACATAGAAATGAACCAACTAGATCCCACATAGAACTACACCCAAAATGAAAAATGAACAACCCTGGCTCAAATAACAAAGTCCATGGAGCCAGAGTGTCACACATTCATTAAAAATTATATAACCTTATTATTAATCACACTTCTCTCTCTGCATTCATTATTAATTATATAACCGTATTATTAATCACACTTCTCTCTCTGCATTCATTATTCATTAAATAACCTTATTATTAATCACAAGAACACAAGTGATGAGGAAAGACAAAAAGGGATACTTTGCTTCTTTAATGATTTAGGTTGAAAATGGTTGCATACGAAGACTGTACAGGAATTCCATGTGAGGAAAAGCAATACTTTTGGGGGTTTAACATGGTCATTTTATTATTACGTTATTATTATGATGGATTGGGTCTTTGTAAAATTAAAAGCAGTGCTACTATGAACTAAATACAGCCCTCCAGGACTGTGAACTAGCTAGTGTACTCACTCAGTGTACAGCAGGAGGTTAGACCATAGAAATACAATGACTAGAACGAACCACTCGCAATGTCTGCCTGGTATTGTGATACAATTATTTCCATGGTAGTGTAGAATATTAATTCAAATTGATGTGGCTCATGTAATTGCATTTTTTGTTGTTATGTCCACTTACAATGGCCGCCAGTCAACCCATTATGCCATCATTGACTTGAATGGGGACGCCCGGTCTAACCATTGTATTTCTATGTGTTAGACAGCTGGAGAAGTCATCAGAGAGTGTAGAATCCCCGCAGTACAACACACACAAACACACACACACACATACAAACACACACACACACACACACACACACACACAACTTCCATATTCATTGCTTCCTGTGTTTTACAGCCCTTTGTTATATTTAGCAAACACAAATGGACCGTTTACATCACTATGTGTAATTGGGAAAACACACACGTACACACACACGTACACACAATTCTATGAGCATGAGGGGGTCTAGGAGTCCACTCAGCTGTAGAATGCAGGACAGAAAGACAGACTTTCCCCAGATCTCAGAGAGAGAGAAAGAGAGAGAGAGAGAGGGAGCGGGGGAGAGAGGGAGGGAGAGAGACAGAGAGACAGAGAGAGAGAGAGAGAGAGAGAGAGACAGAGACGTAGAGAGAGAGAGAGAGAGGGAGGGAGAGAGACAGAAAGACAGAGAGAGAGAGAGAGAGAGAGAGAGAGAGAGAGAGAGAGAGAGAGAGACAGAAAGACAGAGAGAGAGAGAGAGAGAGAGAGAGACGGAGAGAGAGCGAGAGAGAGACAGAGACAGAGACGGAGAGAGAGCAAGAGAGAGAGAGAGGGAGGGAGAGAGAGAGAGAGAGGGCGAGAGAGAGAGCGAGACAGAGAGACAGAGAGAGTGAGAGAGAGAGAGAGAGAGAGAGAGAGAGAGAGAGAGAGAGAGGGAGAGGGCGAGAGAGCGAGAGAGAGAGAGAGAGCGAGAGACAGAGAGACAGAGACTGAGAGAGAGAGAGAGAGAGAGAGTGTCACGGTTTCGGCCGAGACTGCTCCTCCTCCTGGTTCGGGCAGGCTTCGGCGAGCGCCGTCCCCGGAGTACTAGCTGCCACCGCTCTATGTTTCTGCAGTCGATTGCTTTTGTCTGTCTGTATCACCTGTGGCCATTTGTGTGTTGATTGCGTGCCCTATAAGTTCCTTGTTTTGTGTTAGTATTATTGTGTGTTGTTTTTCACTGTCATGCTGTTCGGAGCTACGTGTTTGCACTCTGTTTGTTTTATGTTTAGTGTTTACGCGTGTATGCGTAATTCTCCCTCGCCTCTTGTTTTGTCGAGCTCGCGTTACTTTAGGACAGTCTACTTTGGATTATTAAAGTCTGTTGGACTTAACCTCCGTGTCCTGCGCCTGACTCCTCCACCACATCCACATCGGTTCCCTTCTGACAGAACAACACACCAACATGGAGTCAGCAGGAACAGCGGCGGCACCCGAATCCCTGGAATACCGGATCAACTACCAGGACACCATGATCCGGCAACTCAGGGCCGCCATGGAGGATGTGTCCAACACTCTGCGCCGGTTGGTGAATAGAGAGGTGCCCACGCACTCTCACAACATCCCATCACCAACGGCCAGTCCTCCTCTCTCAGCACCGCAACCCAGTGGCATTCGGCTCTCGCTCCCGAGGGCATATGACGGTTCTGCAGCCGGGTGTCAGGGATTTCTCCTGCAGGTGGAACTTTACCTGGCCACCATACACCCGGCGCCCTCGGGATACGAGAGTGGGCCAACGCCGAATGGAGGGGAATAGACGCCGCAACCATCACCTACGCGGAGTTCTCCCGCCGCTTCAGGGCTGTCTTCGATCATCCACCTGAGGGGAAAGCGGCGGGAGAGCGTCTGTTCCACCTCCGACAGGAGAAGAGGAGCGCACAGGAGTTCGCACTGGAGTTCCGGACACTAGCAGCGGATGCGGGGTGGAATGAGAGGGCCCTCATCGACCACTACCGGTGTAGCCTACGAGAGGACGTTCGTCGTGAGCTGGCCTGCAGGGACACCAACTGGTCGAACGACAGGTTGGTGTCCCTGCAGGCTCCCTGCTAAAGGGGGGTCCGGTTCGTTTGCAGTGGTCGGCTGAGGCGGACAGGGCATTTGTCAAACTAAAGAACCTGTTCACCTCGGCCCCTGTGCTGGCGCATCCGGATCCCTCTTTACCCTTCCAAGTAGAGGTAGACGCTTCCGAGACCGGTATTGGGGCAGTTCTGTCACAACGGTCCGGCACGCCACCTAAACTCCGCCCCTGTGCGTTCTACTCTAAGAAGCTCAGCTCGGCGGAGCGTAATTATGATGTTGGGGACAGGGAGCTGTTAGCCGTAGTCCAGGCCCTAAAGGTGTGGAGGCATTGGCTTGAGGGGCTCAACACCCTTTCCTCATTCTGACTGGTCACCGTAACCTGGAGTACATCCGGGCAGCTAGGAGATTGAACCCTCGTCAGGCTAGGTGGAACATGTTCCTAACCCGGTTCGTTTTAAGATCACATACATCCCTGGGTCCCAGAATGGTAAGGCAGACGCCCTGTCCCGGCGGTATGACACAGAGGAGAGGTCCAACGAGCCTACTTCCATACTGCCGGAGTCTTGTTTGGTGGCTCCGGTGGTATGGGAGGGCGATGCGGAAATCGAGCGGGCACTGCGTACCGACCCTACTCCCCCGAGTGTCCTGTGGGGCGGACGTCACGTTCCGCTCGAGATTCGTGATCGACTGATTTATTGGGCTCATACATCACCCTCCTCTGGACATCCAGGTATTGGCCGGACCGTGCACTGTCTTAGCATGAAATACTGGTGGCCAACGTTAGCCAGGGATGTGAGGGTTTATGTCTCCTCCTGCTCGGTGTGTGCCCAGTGTAAGGCGCCTAGACATTTGCCCAGGGGTAAGCTACACCCCCTGCCCGTTCCACAACGACCATGGTCCCACCTATCGGTGGATTTCGTAACCGATCTCCCCCCTCCCAGGGGAATACCACCATTTTGGTCGTTGTGGATCGGTTTTCTAAGGCCTGTCGTCTCCTTCCCATGCCGGGTCTCCCTACTGCCCTACAAACCGCTGAGGCCCTATTTACCCATGTGTTCCGGCACTATGGGGTCCCCGAGGATATAGTGTCTGACCGAGGTCCCCAGTTCACCTCCAGAGTTTGGGGGCGTTCATGGAACGGTTGGGGGTCCCCGGTAAGCCTTACCTCGGGTACCACCCAGAGAGCAATGGGCAGGTGGAACGTGTCAACCAGGATGTGGGTAGGTTTTGAGGTCCTATTGCCGGGACCGGCCGGAGGAGTGGTCTAGGTTCATCCCCTGGGCAGAGATGGCCCAGAACTCTCTCCGCCACTCCTCCACCAATTTAACACCTTTCCAGTGTGTTTTAGGCTATCAGCCGGGTCCTGGCACCATGGCACGAGAGCCAGATCGAGGCTCCTGCGGTGGACGAGTGGATTCGGCGCTCGGAGGAGACGTGGGACGCTGCCCATGTCCATCTTCAGCGTGCCATCCGTCAACAAAAGGCGAGCGCCGACCGCCACCGCAGTGAGGGACCGGTGTACGCACCGGGAGATCGAGTCTGGCTCTCGACTCGAAACCTGCCTCCGCCTGCCCTGCCGGAAGCTGGGTCGGCGGTTTGTGGGGCCCTTCAAAGTCCTGAGAAGATTGAACGAGGTGTGTTACAGGTTACAACTGCCTATAGAGTACAAAAATATTAACCCCTCGTTCCATGTGTCTCTTCTCAGGCCGGTGGTAGCTGGCCCACTCCAAGAAGATAGGATAGGAGAGACCCCTCCGCCCCCTTTGGACATCGAGGGGGTCCCGGCGTACCGGGTCCGGACCATCTTGGACTCGAGGCGCCGGAGGAGTGGTCTCCAGTATCTCGTGGAGTGGGAGGGGTACGGTCCGGAGGAACGGTGCTGGGTACCCAGGAGGGACATACTCGATCCATCCCTCCTGACTGAGTTTCACCATGGGCATCCCACGCGCCCGGGTCCGCGTCCTCCTGGCCGTCCCCGAGGCCGGGGTCGGCGCTGCGGCTGGAGCCGCGCGTCAAGGGGGGGGTACTGTCACGGTTTCGGCCGAGACTGCTCCTCCTCCTGGTTCGGGCAGGCTTCGGCGAGCGCCGTCCCCGGAGTACTAGCTGCCACCGCTCTATGTTTCTGCAGTCGATTGCTTTTGTCTGTCTGTATCACCTGTGGCCATTTGTGTGTTGATTGCGTGCCCTATAAGTTCCTTGTTTTGTGTTAGTATTATTGTGTGTTGTTTTTCACTGTCATGCTGTTCGGAGCTACGTGTTTGCACTCTGTTTGTTTTATGTTTAGTGTTTACGCGTGTATGCGTAATTCTCCCTCGCCTCTTGTTTTGTCGAGGTCGCGTTACTTTAGGACAGTCTACTTTGGATTATTAAAGTCTGTTGGACTTAACCTCCGTGTCCTGCGCCTGACTCCTCCACCACATCCACATCGGTTCCCTTCTGACAGAGAGAGAGAGAGAGAGAGAGAGAGAGACAGACAGAGAGGGGGGCAGATATACAATATACATACTGAGGAATGAAAAATAAAAAATAAATAACAGAGAGAGGAAGGAGAGTATAAAAGGATGAGAGCGAAACAACACAAAAGAAAACTACAAGAACCAGCTGAAACCCTCATGATCCTGTTTGACTACTTCAGTTGGTTGTATGGACACTGATCCTGCTTGACTCCTTCAGTTGGTTGTATGGACACTCATTCAGTTTCAAGTTCCAGCACAAGCTTTTTCAGTTCTGCCCACAAATGTTCTATAGGATTGAGGTCAGGGCTTTGTGATGGCCACTCCAATACCTTGACTTTGTTGTCCTCAAGCCATTTTGCCACAACTTTGGAAGTATGCTTGGGATCATTGTTCATTTGGAAGACCCATTTGCGACCAAGCTTTAACTTCCTGAGATGTAGCTTCAATATATCCACATAATCATGATGCCATCTATTTTGTGAAGTGCACCAGTCCCTCCTGCAGCAAAGCACCTCTACAGCATGATGCTGCCACCCCCGTGCTTCACGGTTGGGATGGTGTTGTTCGGCTTGCAAGCGACCCCCTTTTTCCTCCAAACATAACGATGGTCATTATGGCCAAACAGTTCTATTTTTGTTTCATCAGACCAGAGGACATTTCTCCAAAAAGTACGATCTTTGTCCCCATGTGCAGTTGCACACCGCAGTCTGGCTTTTTTATGACGGTTTTGGAGCAGTGGCTTCTTCCTTGCTGAGCGGCATTTCAGGTTATGTCGATATGGGACTCGTTTTACTGTGGATATAGATACTTTTATACCTGTTTCCCCCAGCATCTTCACAAGGTCCTTTGCTGTTGTTCTGGGATTGATTTGCACTTTTCGCACCAAAGTACGTTCATCTCTAGGAGACAGAACGTGTCTCCTTCCTGAGCAGTATGACAGCTGCGTGGTCCCATGGTGTTTATACTTGCTTACTATTGTTTGTACAGATGAACGTGGTACCTTCAGGCATTTGGAAATTGCTCCCAAAGATGAACCAGACTTGTGGACGTCTACAATTATTTTTCTAAGGTCTTGGCTGATTTCTTTTGATTTTCCCATGATGTCAAGCAAAGAGGCACTGAGTTTGAAGGTAGGCCTTGAAATACATCCACAGGTACACCTCCAATTGACTCAAATTATGTCAATTAGCCTATCAGGAGCTTCTGAAGCCATGACATAATTTTCTGGAATTTTCCAAGCTGTTTAAAGGCACAGTCAACTTAGTGTATGTAAACTTCTGACCCACTGGAATTGTGATACAGTGAATTATAAGTGAAATAATCTGTCTGTAAACAATTGTTGGAAAAATTACTTGTGTCATGCACAAAGTAGATGTCCTAACCAACTTGCCAAAACTATAGTTTGTTAACAAGAAATGTGTGGAGTGGTTGAAAAATGAGTTTTAATGACTCCAACCTAAGTGTATGTAAACTTCCGATTTCAACTGTATATTCTAGCTGGTAACTCTCTGGCTGCCGAATCAGTCCCTGCAGATTTCCCCACAGGCAGCTAGAGGTTCAGACCCGCCGGTTATCGGCCCGCTTGTCTAACCTTGAAGCCCTATTCATTTTTCTCTTTCCTCTCCCTCGCCATTTGACTTATCCACCCTTCCGTCTTCAAATTATGTAATGTATGTATAGGGTTAAGGTGACTAGGCATCAGGATATATGATAAACAGAGTAGCAGCAGTGTATATGATAATTATGTGTAAGTGTGTGTGCCTGTGTGTAGAGTCAGCATAAATGTGCCTGTGTGCTTTTGCGTGCCTGCGTTTGTACGTGTGTGTGTGTGTGTGTGTGTGTGTGTGTGTGGGGGGGTCTATAAGTTATGTAGTTATATATCAACGGCCCAGCTATTAGTTCACCTTTTCCTATAGTCAAATGACCCTCTAGTGGCCCCATAGGTTAAATTTAATCATTAATAAACTGAAATGTTTTAATGCTGAAAATTCTGTGTTTCTATTTCAAACAGGCCCTCAGCCAGCCAAATCACCATTTGAGATCTTTATCAGCCTCTCTCCCCTCCGACAGGTGGTCATACATTGTCTGCAGGGCCATAAATCACCAGCTGCCTGCCCCTCTTCAGTCTCCCTCACACCTACTTGTCAAAATTGCACCAAAACAGAGAAATTCAACTCTGAGAACTCTTTTTCCAATACACAAACATATTTCCAACTTTAAAAGTTGAATAAAAAAATCCATGTTATATATTTTCCCTGTTCAGTCAGCCATTGAAACCCATGCACATTCGATTAGGTCACAACAATACATTTTACAATAAACCATTGGTTAAAAAACATAATGACTTATCTTTCATTCAAGCTTTGGTTGTTATGTAATTCATCCATGACAATGTTTTGATTATCTTTTCAGATGCACGGGAAAATATGCCCTCATTTGCATTGTCCAAAATGGCTAATGCTAATGCAATGATGTTTTGGCTACGCATACATTTCTGGGAAAGATGCGCAAATATTCTGTGCAGCACCTATGCACATTCGGATTCTACTGTCTTTCAGCTTTCCAGTGATGTATAACTTGTCCTATTTAGTTGAAGTATCATGACATAGCATCTCTGCGTATCCCTCCCTGCAGTGGCTCAGCGCCTGCCTCTCAGACAACAGTGTTGCATGCGGCTTGTATGACTTACTGGCACGCTATGCTTTTGTATCGATCTGATAAGCATTTGGATAGGTCTTTGCCATTCAACAGCATCCCCTTCAGCCTATCCTGATGGTATTTGAGTCACATACAGTGCTGTGAAAAAGTATTTGCCCCCTTTCTAATTTTCTCTACTTTTGCATATTTGTGATACTGAATGTTATCAGATCTTCAACCAAAACCTAATATTAGATAAAGGGAACATAAGTGAATAAATAACACAACAATTACATATTTATTTCATTTCACTTTCCGCACCAAAGTACGTTCATCTCTAGGAGACAGAACGCATCTCCTTCCTGAGCGGTATGACGGCTGCGTGGTCCCATGGTGTTTATACTTGCTTACTATTGTTTGTACAGATGAACGTGGTACCTTCAGGCATTTGGAAATTGCTCCCAACGATGAACCAGACTTGTGGAGGTCTACAATTTTGTTTCTGAGGTCTTGGCTGATTTCTTTTGATTTTCCCATGATGTCAAGCAAAGAGGCAATGAGTTTGAAGGTAGGCCTTGAAATAAAGCCACAGGTACACCTGCAATTGACTCAAATGATGTCAATTAGCCTATCAGAAGCTTCTAAAGCCATGACAGTGTATGTGTGCGCCCAGAGTAAGGCACCTAGGCACCTCCCAGCGGGTAAGTTACAACCTTTACCAGTTCCACAACAACCATGGTCTCACCTAAGTGTTGATTTTCTAACTAATCTTCCCCTCTCCCAAGGTAACACCACTATCCTGGTAGTTGTGGACCGCTTTTCTAAAGCCTGCCGCCTCCTTCCTCTGCCCGGTCTCCCCACGGCTCTGCAAACTGCGGAGGCCCTGTTTACACACGTCTTTCGGCACTACGGGGTACCAGAGGATATAGTGTCTGACTGGGGTCCCCAGTTCACATCCAAGGTCTGGAAGGCGTTCATGGAACGTCTTGGGATCTCGGTCAGCCTGACCTCTGGGTTCCACCCCGAGAGTAATGGGCAGGTGGAATGGGTAAATCAGGATGTGGGAGGTTCCTGTGGTCCTACTGCCAGGACCGGCCGGGGGAGTGGTCGGTGTTCTTGCCATGGGCAGAATATGCCCATGGCAAGAATATGCCCAGAACTCTCTCCGCCACTCCTCCACTAACCTAACACCTTTCCAGTGTATTCTAGGTTACCAACCGGTTCTGGCACCGTGGCACCAGAGCCAGACCAAGGGACCTGTGGTGGATGACTGGTTTTGGCACGCGGAGGAGACGTGGAATGCTGCCCACGTTCACCTCCAATGCGCCGTGCGTCGTCAGAAGGCCAACGCTGACCGCCACCGCAGTGAGGCCCCCCGTCTTTGTACCGGGGGATCGGGTCTGGCTCTCGACCCGGAATCTGCCCCTCCGTCTGCCCTGCCGGAAGCTGAGCCCGCGGTTTTGTGGGGCCGTTCAAAGTCCTGATTAGAGTCAACGAGGTCACTTATAGGTTATTACTTCACCCTGATTACCGTATTAACGTTTTATGTAACTCTCCTCAGGCCGGTGGTAGCTGGTCCGTTCCAGGAGGCTGAGGTGCGGGAGGTCCCTCCACCTCCTCTGGACATCAAGGGGGCCCCGGCGTACTCTGTCCGTTCCATCCTGGATTCGAGGCGTCGGGTGGGGGGCCTTCAGTAAACGGTGCTGGGTTCCGGTGAGGGATTTCCTCAATCCCTCCATGTTACGGGATTTCCACCGCCGCCATCCGGCTCTCCCTGCTCAGCATCTTCCTGTCCATCCCCGAGGCCGGGGTCGGCGCACTGCTGGAGCCGCGCGTCAATGGGGAGTGGGGGGGATACTGCCACGACTTCCGCCGAGGCTGCCTCCCCTCCTTGTACGGGCAGGTTTCGGCATTCGGCGTCACCGGCTTACTAGCTACTGCCGATCCATTTATCATCACTCCATTTGTCTTGTCTTCAATCACACACACCTGGTCCCCTCATTATAAGTGTTCCCTCTGCTTCCTTGTCTGTGTGGGTGATTGTTTGTTGTGGAGGTTAGTGAAGCTCGGTGGAGCTCGTGTATTGTGTGTCGACGGGAGTATTTCCCATGTGCCTTGTATTTTCCAGTGCGCCTGTTTTGTGCCTTGGAGTGTGTTTGACGCATTTCTGCGTAATACTGTATTTTGCGGATTAAAGCCTGTTATTCTGTGATTTACCCTCCTGCGCCTGACTTCTTCAACACCACCTCATCACATATAGGTTGATGTGTTCAATGGGTCAAAGATTTTGCAATTCCACTAGAGGAACCAAACTGTGCCGGGAAATGCCGGAACCAGCACAAACTAGCCTTGTTGGTTCTTGGTAGTTTTTCCATGGATCTGGAAACAGGACTAGGTTTAATTCGCAGGAAAAACTGCTAGTGAGACAGCGACCGATGATGAAATTCGATTGCGACATTGTTGTTATCCTCCATTTTTAAGTATGGAGACGTGCTGGTAGAGTTAACCGGGCTATTTGTTCGTTTGTTGGCCGCCCCCAGGTGGTAAGGGTAGGTAACAACACATCTGCCACGCTTTTTTGTTTGGTAGTAATGGAGACTGCATGGCCACGCACGACTCCAACACCATCATTAAGTTTGCCAACGACACAACAGTGCTAGACCTGATCGCCGACTACGATGAGACAGCTTATAGGGAGGAGGTCAGCGACCCGGCAGTGTGGTGCCAGGACAACCTCTCTCTCATTGTGATCAAGACAAAGGAACTGATTGTGGACTACAGGAAAAGGAGGGCCGAGCATGTCCCCATTAACATCGACGGGGTTGTAGTGGAGCGGGTCGAGAGCTTCAAGTTCCTTGGTGTCCACATCACTAATTAACTATCATGGTCTAAACACACCAATAGGCACGACAATGCCTATTCCACATTCAGAAAAGATTTGGCATGGGTCCTCAGATCCTCAAAAAGTTCTACAGCTGCACCATCGAGAGCATCCTGACTGGTTGCATCACCGCCTGGTATGGCAACTGCTCGGCATCCGACCGCAAGGCGCTAAAGAGTGCGTTGTGCGTATGGCTCTGTACATCACTGGGGTTGAGCTCCCTGCCATCCAGGACTTCTGTACCAGGCTGTGTCAGAGAAAGGTCAAAGACTCCAGCCACCCAAGTCATACACCGCACAGCAACCGGTACCAGAGCGCCAAGTCTGGGACCAAAAGGCTCCTTAACAGCTTCTACCCCTAAGCCATATGACTGCTGAACAGTTAATCGAATGGCTACCTGGACTATTTGCATTGATCTCCTTATTTTATTCTGATTTATTCTGATTTTTTTGCACTGACTCTCTTGCACAGGCTTTATGTACACTCACTTGACTCTAACCACTCACTCACACATACTACACTGACACTCCAACACACACACACATACACATTCCTTCATAATCTTCACATACGCTGCTGCTACTCTCTGTTTATTATCGATGCATTGTCACTTTACCTACTGTACTGTACATATTATCTCCATTACCTGGACTAACCTGTACTCCCGCACATTGACTCAGTACCGGTACCCCCTTTATATAGCCTCGTTATTGTTATTTTATTGTGTTACTATTTTCCCTTTAGTTTATTTAGCAAATGTTTCTAAAGCATTGAGCTTCATGAAATGTGTTTCCATGGCCGAGCAGACACACACAAGCCTAAGATCACCATGCACAATGCCAAGCGTCGGCAGGAGTGGTGGAAAGCTCGCCGCCATTGGACTCTGGAGCAGTGGAAACGAGTTCTCTGGAGTGATGAATCACGCTTCACCGTCTGACATTCTGACGGACAAATCTGGGTTTGGCGGATGCCAGGAGAACGCCACCTGCCCCAGTGGAGGAGGAATAATGATCTGGTGCTGTTTTTCATGGTTCGGGTTAGGCCCCTTAGTTCCAGTGAAGGGAAATCCTAACGCTATACCATACAATGACATTCTAGATGATTCTGTGCTTCCAGCTTTGTGTCAACAGTTTAGGGAAGGCCCTTGCACAGAGCCCTGACCTCAACCCCATCAAACACCTTTGGGATGAATACCCCCCCACCTTGTCACAACACAACTGATTGGCTCAAACTCATTAAGAAGGAAATAAATTCCACAAATGAACTTTTTAAGAAGGCACACCTGTTAATTGAAATGCATTCCAGGTGACTACCTCATGAAGCTGAGAGAATTCCAATAGTTTGCAAAGCTGTCATCAAGGCAAAGGGTGGCTATTTGAAAAATCTCAAATATAAAATATATTTTCATTTGTTTAACACTGTTTTGGTGACTACATGATTCCATGTGTGTTATTTCATAGTTTTGATGTCTTCACTATTATTCTAAAATAGTAAAAAATTAAGAAAACCCTTGAATGAGTAGGTGTTCTAAAACGTTTGACCGGAAGAGTAGGTAGGGGTAAAGTGACTATGCGTAGATAATAAACAGCGAGTAGCAGCGGTGTCAATGTAAATAGTCCGGGTGGCCATTTGATTCATTGTTAAGCAGTCTCATGGCTTGGAGGGAGAAGCTGTTAAGGAACATTTTGGACCTAGACTTTGCGCTCCAGTACCGCTTGCCGTGCGGTAGCAGAGAGAACAGTCTATGACTTGGGTGACTGGAGTCTTTGACAATTTTTAGGGCCTTCCTAACATTACATCATACTGCAAGAGTAATATTGCAGTCTGCACTGTATTGCAAGTGTAATAGCTGGCTGTCCTCATTCAATACTCCAATAATAATTTAGCTGAACATTGTTATGAGAAACAATTCCTGACCTAATCAGACTGTAATGAATCAACCCAATCAGCTATATTATCTCCACTTATTCTATGGTGCGTTGATGTGTGTCCCATTGACTGGAGTGGCCAGCTCACATTCTATTGATCTGGAGGGTAATTGTGATTGCTCTCAGGATCTCCTGTAATTGCTCTCAGGAACTCAGTGGAGGGTAGGCTACGAGGTAGAAACTGCAGACAAAGTGCTATTACAATATCATGAAGCTATAGTAACAATCTACCGTGTACAGTATGTGTTTCAGATCTATAACATGTTGCAGAGCCGCAGGCGAGCACCCGCTGTCTGGATCCGCTGTCTGGACCCGCTGTCTGGACCCACTGGGAGGCAGGTAGCCTAGCGGTTAAGAGCATTGGGCCAGTAACCGAAAGGTCGTTGGTTCGAATCCTAGAGCTAACTAGGTGAAAAATCTGCCGATGTGCCCTTGAGCAAGACACTTAACCCTAATTGCTCCTGTGTCGCTCTGGATAAGAGTGTCTGCTAAATGACTAAAATGTAAATGTCTGGACCCGCTGTCTGGACCCGCTGTCTGGACCCGCTGTCTGGACCCACTGTCTGAACCCGCTGTCTGGACCCGCTGTCTGGACCCGCTGTCTGGACCCACTGTCTGAACCCGCTGTCTGAACCCGCTGTCTGGACCCACTGTCTGGACCCGCTGTCTGGACCCACTGTCTGGACCCACTGTCTGGACCCACTGTCTGGACCCGCTGTCTGGACCCACTGTCTGAACCCTGTGCCAGTCAACTGACCACTCCGTTCCAAAATTTCGACACCCAATAGATAAATAACTCTCACGTCAGCAGAGACTTTCCAGTTCCTCTGCAACAGGCTGAGTCCTGTTATGTCCCTCTCGGAAAGCTAATGCAGCATTTCAGCAGCCTGCAGTGCCACTTCCTAAAGGCGTCTGCGCGCTTCCCAGACGAAACAGTTCGGAAGAGTTTGTGCATATATTATGACGACATTTTGTGACATTTTTTGTTCGTTTTGGACTTCGGTGAGGGGTTTTTCGGCTGTTCGGGCAAACCATGTTTTTTTCTGGAAGCAAGCCGAAGTTGGTAGCCGAAGTCTACGCCCCTTCGTCGGTGATTGGTTAACAGTATGGATTCTTCAAAAAACGATGTGTTGTCATTCAACGAGAGACGACTCATTTTCATGCACATCCTTTCATTGAGAAATACTGCACCAAACATCTCAGATGTAAAATTGCGTGACTAAGACCTCAAAGAAATTAACTTTTAAGAAGGCACACCTTTTAATTGAAATGCATTCCAGGTGACTACCTTATGAAGCTGGTTGAGAGAATGCCATTAGTGTGCAAAGCTGTCATCAAGGCAAAGGGTGGCTATTTGAAGAATCTGAAATATACAATATATTTTGATTTGTTTAACACTTTTTTTGGGTACTACATGATTCCATATGTGTTATTTCATAGTTTTGATGTCTTCACTATTATTCTACAATGTAGAAAATAGTAAAAATAAAGAAAAAACCCTTGAATGAGTAGATGTGTCCAAACTTTTGACCAGTAGTGTATACAACGAGCAAAGGGATCATGAGGTTTATATGTGGCTGATAGTCCTGTGTTTGCATGTGATCAGGGGTGTATTCATTCCGCCGATTCTGTTGTAAAAAATGTTTCTTAAACGGAAGGAAACGGAATGAAACGGGGATAAACATACCTGAATTTGTCCAATAGAAACTCTCGTTTGCAACTGTTGGACTAACGATTACAACCTAGATCAGCTAGATGCAGGCAAGAGTGTGGAAGGCGGTACTGAATGTGTCAGTGTTTGTCACCTTCATTATACTAATTTCTCTCGACCTGTGCACCTATGTTGTACATTTTAATTCGTAGGCTAGATTGTAGCTACCTCATGATAGGTATAGTGAACATTTGAGTATCATGTAGTAGTCTAAAAATATCAATGTTACATTGAGCTGGGTGAATGGAATATGAATGACAGTCATCCAATATGCTGTAATAGAAATAAGGCCATGCTCATAAAGAGAAAAATGTCCTCCCTCATCTTAAACGGCACCAACCGCAACTGATTTTGAGGAAGTGTAAACTGGCTATGGCGTCTCAAAATGGACAAACAGTACTATTGCCGTTTTTTTCTCGGTTTTCAAGGGAGTATGCGAGCACACTCGTTCGGTTCGCCTAGCCGAGTTCGGCTAGCGCCAACCGAACTGAAGCATGCTGATGCCTTAACGCAAACACAGTGCGTGATGAACTCCTGCAACACTTCAACAGCAGAGTGGATTACACAGGATTGCTATTTATTTCTAAAACGAAGGCTGGTGCTCTCTATTGTGTAGGTAGGCAAAATAAAGAGACCATTCCCACAAAGCAAATAAAAATAATGTTTAATAACAGATTTTAATAACTATTTTTTCTTTCTCTGTGATTTTCTCCCTCCTCTCAGACACCCAGCTCTCCTCTCAGACACCCAGCGCTCCTCTCAGACACCGAGCTCTCCTCTCAGACACCCAGCTCTCCTCTCAGACACCCAGCTCTCCTCTCAGACACCCAGCTCTCCTCTCAGACACCCAGCTCTCCTCTCAGACACCGAGCTCTCCTCTCAGACACCCAGCTCTCCTCTCAGACACCGAGCTCTCCTCTCAGACACCCAGCTCTCCTCTCAGACACCCAGCTCTCCTCTCAGACACCGAGCTCTCCTCTCAGACACCCAGCTCTCCTCTGACACCCAGCTCTCCTCTCAGACACCCAGCTCTCCTCTCAGACACCCAGCTCTCCTCTCAGACACCCAGCCCTCCTCTCAGACACCCAGCTCTCCTCTCAGACACCGAGCTCTCCTCTCAGACACCCAGCTCTCCTCTCAGACACCCAGCTCTCTTCTCAGACACCGAGCTCTCCTCTCAGACACCCAGCTCTCCTCTCAGACACCCAGCTCTCCTCTCAGACACCCAGCTCTCCTCTCAGACACCCAGCTCTCATCTCAGACACCGAGCTCTCCTCTCAGACACCAAGCTCTCCTCTCAGACACCCAGCTCTCCTCTCAGACACCCAGCTCTCCTCTCAGACACCCAGCTCTCCTCTCAGACACCCAGCTCTCATCTCAGACACCGAGCTCTCCTCTCAGACACCAAGCTCTCCTCTCAGACACCCAGCTCTCCTCTCAGACACCCAGCTCTCCTCTCAGACACCCAGCTCTCCTCTCAGACACCCAGCTCTCCTCTCAGACACCGAGCTCTCCTCTCAGACACCCAGCTCTCCTCTCAGACACCCAGCTCTCCTCTCAGACACCGAGCTCTCCTCTCAGACACCCAGCTCTCCTCTCAGACACCGAGCTCTCCTCTCAGACACCCAGCTCTCCTCTCAGACACCCAGCTCTCCTCTCAGACACCCAGCTCTCTTCTCAGACACCCAGCTCTCCTCTCAGACACCCAGCTCTCCTCTCAGACACCCAGCTCTCCTCTCAGACACCGAGCTCTCCTCTCAGACACCCAGCGCTCCTCTCAGACACCCAGCTCTCCTCTCAGACACCCAGCTCTCCTCTCAGACACCCAGCTCTCCTCTCAGACACCCAGCTCTCCTCTCAGACACCCAGCTCTCCTCTCAGACACCCAGCTCTCCTCTCAGACACCCAGCTCTCCTCTCAGACACCCAGCTCTCCTCTCAGACACCCAGCTCTCCTCTCAGACACCAAGCTCTCCTCTCAGACACCCAGCTCTCCTCTCAGACACCCAGCTCTCCTCTCAGCTCCACCAACACCCTTTAGACTACAAAACCCCTGGACCAACAGAACTACTAGCATGACAAAACAAACCTGGTCCCTTAGCTCAGTGGGTCTCTCCCTTTTTTTGTTACTATACCCCCTAATCACATGAATTTACCCCTGGGGATTAATACAGTACTACTATATACTGCCTCTATCACATGACTGTACCCTTGGGGATTAATACAGTACTACTATATACTAATACAGTACTACTATATAATGCCTCTATCACATGACTGTACCCTTGGGGATTAATACAGTACTACTATATACTGCCCTTATCACATGACTGTACCCTTGGGGATTAATACAGTACTACTATATACTAATACAGTACTACTATATACTGCCCCTATCACATGACTGTACCCTTGGGGATTAATACAGTACTACTATATACTGCCCTTATCACATGACTGTACCCTTGGGGATTAATACAGTACTACTATATACTAATACAGTACTACTATATACTGCCCTTATCACATGACTGTACCCTTGGGGATTAATACAGTACTACTATATACTGCCTTCTGTTCATTTTACCATTAGACCTATGTTCTTATAAGTTTATTTTTTGACCCCCTGTGAATATCCTGCTATAATATTGTAGCTTATATTTTCGACCAATTTTTGGTTGTTGTTTAAGTAAGCATGTCTAAGAAGTTTATTGCTCCAAAATGTACATTATTTTCATTGTTTAACAGTAGGCTAAATTCAATGAACAGTTATTGAAAGCCACATTCACAATGCTTTTGGTGTAGTGCAAATGTAAGTGAATAATTAAAACAAATATTTACATAGAACATCTAGTTTAGTCCAGTTTAGTCTAGTGACATGTCTGCTGCTGGTGTCTGAAGTCCTTTTATGGCCTGGACAAACTGTCCAAATACAGCTATGAAACTGTTGTTAAGCAAGGCGGTCTGGGCCATCTCAGCCGCCCTGGTTGCTGTCCTAGCTGCTGTCCTGGCTGCAGTCCTGGCTGCTGCCCTGGCTGTCCTGTCTGCTGTCCTGGCTGCTGTCCTGGCTGCTGTCCTGGCTGCTGCCCTGGCTGTCCTGGCTGCTGTCCTGGCTGCTGCTCTGGCTTCTGTCCTGGCTGATGTCCTGGCTGCTGTCCTGTCTGCTGCCCTGGCTGCTGTCCTGGCTGCTGTCCTGTCTGCTGCCCTGGCTGCTGTCCTGGCTGCTGTTCTGGCTGCTGTCCTGGCTACTGTCCTGGCTGCTGCCCTGGCTGCTGCTTCATCTTCACACAGCTGATTGAAATGCTGATCCTGCTGCTGACGCTGGGCCTCAAGTGTCTCCAGGTATGAAGCCTCGGGCTGCAGATATGAGGCCTCGGTCTCCCTCATGAAGTTCAGGTATTCGCTGGTTGTGCTTGGAGTGTGTTTTCTCTTCACTGGGAAAATATATGGGCTCCCGAGTGACGCAGCGGTCTAAGGCACTGCATCTCAGTGCTTGAGGCGTCACTACAGACCCCCAGGTTCGATTCCAGGCTGTATCACAACCGGCCGTGATTGGGAGTCCCATAGGGCGGCGCACAATTGGCCCAGCGTCGTCCCGATTAGGCCAGTGTAGGCCATCATTGTAAATAAGAATTTGTTCTTAACTGACTTGCCTAGTTAAATAAAATATAGGCAGAAGTAATGACATGTACAGTACAGGAATCATCAGGTTCAGATTCCATATCAAACCCGAGGGCAGCCAGCGGGAATGCAGTGTTGTGCTGCAACCATGTATTGTCTCATCAAATGTATTACATCTTATCCAGCAAAGGCCAGTGTGGAGCCAATCAGATACACCAATAATGCAAATAATAAAGGTCTTGGGTCAGAATATGATTAATTGAATTAGTGTGACAGTTTTATATATACATTCCTAGATCCACACTGGCATAACCTTGCCATGGTAAAACCCCTCTGTGGATAAGATTGCCCACACCTGTTGAAGACAGCTAAATTGTGTGATTTGGGATAAACGAGTGAACATGACAACCAATTGACATTGAACTGTTCACCAACCGAGAATGGACCCTTGGCGCCTCGGGTTTCAGGGCTCTGAGGTTGTGGCTTCACCATTCGAGCACACAGCTTCCTCTGAGTCCGTAGGTTCAGGAATGTCCTCTAAAAAAGTATAAGTATGCAATGTTTGTATAACGTAAAGTCAGATACTCTGGCTAACATCAAACATGTAGCTAAGTCCACGGTGTTGGCCTTCCATGGAGGTTTTGTATGACAAGTTATTGACCCTGATTCACGTTGCATCACACATTGCTCATGCTACAGCTAGCTATGCTATGCTAAAGACGTCAGTAGATAGTTAGATAGTAATTTGGCTGAAAACAATGTATTACCGTGCTGATCATCGCTGCTCGGCGACATCATGCCTTCAAGTATCGCTGTTGAAATCCAGCGTCACCCGACTAGACATCACTGGTCTGCATCCCAGCACAGCGTCCCACGGTGTTGAACCGGCGGTGTGTTGAACCAGCGGTGAGTTGGCTAAAGCGTGCCGTCTTTAGCCAACTCTCTTGCTATCTCTCTCAGAATGACCTTCTTGATCCAAACCAGTCAGGTTTCAGGACTGGTCATTCAACTGAGACTGCTCTTCTCTGTGTCACAGAGGCTCTCCGCACTGCTAAAGCTAACTCTCTCTCCTCTGCTCTTGTCCTTCTAGACCTGTCTGCTGCCTTTGATACTGTGAACCATCAGATCCTCCTCTCCACCCTCTCCGAGCTGGGTATCTCCGGCGCGGCTCACTCCTGGATTGCGTCCTACCTGACCGGTCGCTCCTACCAAGTGGCGTGGCGAGAAGCTGTCTCCGCACCACGTGCTCTCACCACTGGTGTCCCCCAGGGGCTCAGTTCTAGGCCCTCTCCTTTTCTCCCCTATACACCAAGTCACTTGGCTCTGTCATATCCTCACATGGCCTCTCCTATCATTGCTACGCTGACGATACACAACTAATCTTCTCCTTTCCCCCCTTCTGATAACCAGGTGGCGAATCGCATCTCTGCATGTCTGGCAGACATATCAGTATGGATGACGGATCACCACCTAAAGCTGAACCCTGGCAAGACGGAGCTGCTCTTCCTCCCGGGGAAGGACTGCCCGTTCCATGATCTCGCCATCACGGTTGACAACTCTGTTGTGTCCTCCTCCCAGAGTGCGAAGAGCCTTGGCGTGACCCTGGACAACACCCTGTCGTTCTCCGCTAACATCAAGGCGGTGACCCGCTCCTGCAGGTTCATGCTCTACAACATTCAGAGAGTACGACCCTGCCTTACACAGGAAGCGGCACAGGTCCTAATCCAGGCACTTGTCATCTCCCGTCTGGACTACTGCAACTCGCTGTTGGCTGGCCTCCCTGCCTGTGCCATTAAACCCCTACAACTCATCCAGAATGCCGCAGCCCATCTGGTGTTCAACCTTCCCAAGTTTTCTCACGTCACCCCCCTCCTCCACACACTCCACTGGCCTCCAGTTGAAGCTCGCATCCGCTACAAGACCATGGTGCTTGCCTATGGAGCAGTGAGGGGAACGGCACCTCTGTACCTTCGGGCTTTGATCAGTCCCTACACCCAAACGAGGGCATTGCGTTCATCCACCTCTGGCCTGCTGGCTCCCCTTCCTCTGCGGAAGCATAGTTCCCGCTCAGCCCAGTCAAAACTGTTCGCTGCTCTGGCACCCCAATGGTGGAACAAGCTCCCTCACGACGCCAGGACAGCGGAGTCACTCACCACCTTCCGGAGACATTTGAAACCCCACCTCTTTAAGGAATACCTGGGATAGGATAAAGTAATCCTTCTACCCCCCAAAAAAAAATTGTAAAGTGGTTATCCCACTGCCTATAGGGTGAATGCACCAATTTGTGAGTCGCTCTGTTTAAGAGCGTCTGCTAAATGACGTAAATGTGCCCTTGAGCAAGGCACTTAACCCTAATTGCTCCTGTAAGTCGCTCTGGATAAGAGCGTCTGCTAAATGACTAAAATGTAAAATGTAAATGTGTGTTGAACCAGCGGTGTGTTGAACCAGCGGTGTGTTGAACCAGCGGTGTGTTGAACCAGCGGTGTGTTGAACCAGCGGTGTGCTGAACCAGCGGTGTGTTGAACCAGCGGTGTGTTGAACCAGCGGTGTGCTGAACCAGCGGTGTGCTGAACCAGCGGTGTGCTGAACCAGCGGTGTGTTGAACCAGCGGTGTGTTGAACCAGCGGTGTGTTGAACAAGCGGTGTGTTGAACCAGCGGTGTGTTGAACAAGCGGTGTGTTGAACCAGCGGTGTGTTGAACCAGCGGTGTGTTGAACCAGCGGTGTGTTTTGCGGTTCTGATCCACTTTTGTTTTTGTGGTCTTTTATCTTTTATCTTTTTATCTTTTTATATTCTTGTTTGAGTTTCGTAATGTTTTCCCTGCGCTGTTTTACTGACCGATGGGATTCCCATTTTGGCTAACGTATTCCACATTTTTTGGAATACCTTTTCATTCCTGGTGGAAGAATCCAGTTGCCTCTGGATGCTGGAGTCTGCCCAGATGCTCTCAAAAGCGCTTGGACATCTCCAACTGAATAATTTGCTTCTTCCGTTGTTCTTTTTTAGCTTTAGAGTTATGTGTTAGTGTACCGTTCATAGTCAGATTTACCTTCTCTTTTCAAAATGGAGCTAGTGACTCGGGCATGAGTATTGACAACATACATGACACTGTGACAACTGCGTGAGACCAATCATTGAGTACGGACATTTGTAATCCCACCCACCGGCCTACTTGGTACGAGGTCAGTACCAGATATCAAACAGGGCTGGATATCCTGCTTGGTTCCAGGAATCAAGCGGGCCGTGGGCAAGTGGAAATGAAATAGGAACCGTGACTGCAAGGCACAAACCCCTTCAGTTGAAAAAAACGCCAAGCCTGCCAAGCCTTCTCACTGCTGATTGGTCAGTTCAGTGAAGCCAGATCCTTATCTCTGCTTCTGGGCTGATGGCTGTTGGAGAGGGGGAGGGGGAGGGGCCTTTCATGGCCCCGCCTCTGGGAGCCTGTCAGCCTTCTGCCTGTCAGCTTGTGACATGATGAGAGAGAGAGTGAGAGAGAGCCTACCTTAAAAATATTTTGTGAATTGTGCTATACACATACTTGAAGAGGTTTTGGACCATACTCAAACACTCATGAAAGTATGAAAAAACATGTTGTCTACATTAAAGGATGTGATTTCGGTCATACATTTTTTTATTTGATAGGTTACTGTATATGCATGAAAATAAAGACTTAAAAATGTGATATTTTTGAGAGAGTTTTGGACACTAGGGGATGCCTAGACCTTGTTTTGGATAAAAGTCTATAAAGACAGATTGGGAAAAGACATTGGGAACATGTTGAGATGATGTTGGGGAATCACTGGATGGGAATATTGACCCCAATAGTCAGTCACCTCAGTGTCAGAGGATGCTGGTGGGAGGAGCTATAGGAGGACGGGCTCATTGTAATGGCTGGAATTAAAATTGATGGAACGAGTCAAACATGTGGTTTCCATATGTTTGATGTGTTTGATACCATTCCATTGATTCCATTCCAGCCATTACAATGAGCCCGCCCTCCTATAGCTCCTCCCACCAGTTTTCACTGCTCAGTGTACAGCTTCAATAAACACACTAGAAATGTTGTTATATTGCAGTCTTCTGTGATGTACACTACCGTTCATCCCTGTTTCATTCCGTTTCCTTCCATTTAAGAAACATTTTTTACAACAGAATCGGCGGAATGAATACACCCCTGATAACATGCAAACACAGAACTATCAGCCACATATAAACCGCATGATGACTTGGCTCGTTGTATACACTACCGGTCAAAAGTTTGGACACACCTACTCATTCAAGGGTTTTTTCTTTATTTTTACTATTTTCTACATTGTAGAATAATAGTGAAGACATTAAAACTATGAAATAACACATATGGAATCATGTAGTAACCAAAAAAAGTGTTAAGAAAGTGCCGTCCGACTCATCCCAAACCATCTCAATTGGGTTGAGGTCGGGGGATTGTGGAGGCCAGGTCATCTGATGCAGCACTCCATCGCTGTCCGTCTTAGTAAAATAGACCTTGCACAGCCTGGAGGTGTGTTTTGGGTCATTGTCCTGTTGAAAAACAAATGATAGTCCCACTAACCCAAAACCAGATTGGGATGGCGTATCGCTGCAGAATGCTGTGGTAGCCATGGTGGTTAAGTGTGCCTTGAATTCTAAATAAATCACACCTCCTCCTCCATGCTTTACGGTGGGAACTACACATGCGGAGCTCATCCGTTCACCCACACCACGTCTCACAAAGACACGGCGGTTTGAACCAAAAATCTCAAATTTGGACTCCAGTCTAAAGGACAAATTTCCACCTGCCTAATGTCCATTGATCGTGTTTCTTGGCCCAAGCAGGTATCTTCTTCTCATTGGTGTCCTTTAGTAGTGGTTTCTTTGCAGCAATTAGACCGTGAATGCATGATTCACACAGTCCCCTCTGAAGAGTTGAGGCCGGTAACTCTAATGAACTTATCCTCTGCAGCAGAGGTAACTCTGGGTCTTCCATTCCTGTGGCGGTCCTCATGAGAGCCAGTTTCATCATAGCGCTTGATGGTTTTTGCGACTGCACTTGAAGAAACGTTCAAAGTTCTTCAAATGTTCAGTATTGACTGACCTTCATGTCTTATAATAATGATGGACTGTCGTTTCTCTTTGCTTATTTGAGCTGTTCTTTACATAATATGGACTTGGTCTTTTACCAAATAGGGCTATCTTCTGTATACACCCCTACCTTGTCACAACACAACTGATTGGCTCAAACACATTAAGAAGGAAACAAATTCCACAAATTAACTTTTAAGAAGGCACACCTGTTAATTGAAATGCAATCCAGGTGACTACCTTATGAAGCTGGTTGAGAGAATGCCAAAAGTGAGCAAAGCTGTCATCAAGGCAAAGAGTGGCTATTTGAAGAATCTCAAATATATAATACATTTTGATTTGTTTAAGAGTTTTTTGGTTACTATGTAATTCCATATGTGTTATTTCATAGTTTTGATGTCTTAACTATTATTATACAATATAAAACATTTTACAAATAAAGAAAAACCCTTGAATGAGTAGGTGTGTCCAAACGTTTGACTGGTAGTGTCTATAAAGTGTAATATTGGGATTCAAACTCAAAATTGAATACATTTCAACTCTATATCTGGCATGGTACAGGTGTCTTCTTTTTTTAAAGCCCATAACCATGTGTGTGAGGTGTATACTTTTGTTTAAAAAGTAAATTTGTTTAAGACTACCAAGAAACACTCTGCGTGACCCTGATTTAGGCCGTTGCAGTAAAAAGGTAAACAGCAGACAGACATTGTGATGAATGAAACGTTGAGACAGTGTTGTTTGTATAAAAGACTCCAGACTTCAAGCCCTGGCTGATTGGTTATTTATGTTTGCGTCGTTCTATTTATATGGTGAGATGTTTGTCTTGTGTTTGTACGGTTTCAATCTTGGATCTTGAGTTTCTCTTTAAGGAGAATTGAACTGAGAAGAATTGAATAGAATTTAGGCTAGTAGAATTGAATAGAATTATTTTTTTTGTTGATAGAAGGTACAGAGAGTTCCTTCAGTCCAAGGAAGCGCCTCCCCTTTACTAGATGAGTTAAACATGGAAACTGGACACATGGCACCCTATTCCCTATGCACCCTATTCCCTATGCACCCTATTCCCTAGACAGTGCACTTCTTTTGAACAGGGTCCATAGGGTTTTGGGATGTAGAGTCAGCATGCAGGGTCAAGGTCACGTTGCCTCTCCTCTGTGTGTGGCTCCTCTCCTCTCAGTGTGTGTCTCCTCTCAGTGTGTGTGTCTCCTCTCCTCTGTGTGTGTCTCCTATCCTCTCAGTGTGTGTCTGTGTCTCCTCTCCTCTCAATGTGTGTCTCCTCTCAGTGTGTGTCTCCTCTCAGTGTGTCTCCTCTCCTCTCAGTGTGTGTCTCCTCTCCTCTGTGTGTGTCTCCTCTCCTCTCAGTGTGTCTCCTCTCCTCTGTGTGTGTCTCCTCTCCTCTCAGTGTGTCTCCTCTCCTCTGTGTGTGTCTCCTCTCCTCTCAGTGTGTCTCCTCTCCTCTGTGTGTGTCTCCTCTCCTCTCAGTGTGTCTCCTCTCCTCTCAGTGTGTCTCCTCTCCTCTGTGTGTGTCTCCTCTCCTCTCAGTGTGTCTCCTCTCCTCTGTGTGTGTCTCCTCTCCTCTCAGTGTGTCTCCTCTCCTCTCAGTGTGTCTCCTCTCCTCTCAGTGTGTGTCTCCTCTCCTCTCAGTGTGTGTCTCCTCTCCTCTCAGTGTGTCTCCTCTCCTCTCAGTGTGTCTCCTCTCCTCTCAGTGTGTGTCTCCTCTCCTCTCAGTGTGTCTCCTCTCCTCTCAGTGTGTCTCCTCTCCTCTCAGTGTGTGTCTCCTCTCCTCTGTGTGTGTCTCCTCTCCTCTCAGTGTGTCTCCTCTCCTCTCAGTGTGTGTCTCCTCTCCTCTCAGTGTGTCTCCTCTCCTCTCAGTGTGTCTCCTCTCCTCTCAGTGTGTCTCATCTCCTCTCAGTGTGTGTCTCCTCTCCTCTGTGTGTGTCTCCTCTCCTCTCTGTGTGTGTCTCCTCTCCTCTCAGTGTGTCTCCTCTCCTCTCAGTGTGTCTCCTCTCCTCTCAGTGTGTCTCCTCTCCTCTCAGTGTGTGTCTCCTCTCCTCTGTGTGTGTCTCCTCTCCTCTCAGTGTGTCTCCTCTCCTCTCAGTGTGTCTCCTCTCCTCTCAGTGTGTCTCCTCTCCTCTCAGTGTGTGTCTCCTCTCCTCTGTGTGTGTCTCCTCTCCTCTCTGTGTGTGTCTCCTCTCCTCTCAGTGTGTGTGTGTGTGTCCTCTCCTCTCAGTGTCACCAGCAACTAGAGTTCCTAGAAAGCCAGAAGTATCCAGAAGGAACAGCTAAATATTATTGCAATGGCCTGAACCAAGTGTGACCTTGGTGTATTGGAAACAGGTTAACTGGCTGATCTTTCAAGGCACAGAATGGAAGTAGACAAGAAGAAAACCAGAGAAGTATCTGTTGGGGGTTCTCTTATTTTCTGTCTGTATCCTCTCTCTCTCTCTCTCTCTCAGTCTCTCTCTCTCTCTCTCTCTCTCTCTCTCTCTCTCTCTCTCTCTCTCTCTCTCTCTCTCTCTCTCTCTCTCTCTCTCTCTCTCTCTCTCTCTCTCTCTCTCTCTCTCTCTCTCTCTCTCTCTCTTTTCTCTCACAAAATTCATGTAGGTTTCACGCTCTCTATACTAATTTCTCTCTATACCAACTTCTCTCAATACCAACTTCTCTCTCTACCAACTTCTCTCTATACCAACTTCTCTCTCTACCAACTTCTCTCTCTCTACCAACTTCTCTCTACCAACTTCTCTCTCTACCAACTTCTCACTCTACCAACTTCTCTCTACCAACTTCTCTCTACCAACTTCTCTCTCTCTACCAACTTCTCTCTCTACCAACTTCTCTCTCTACCAACTTCTCTCTCTCTACCAACTTCTCACTCTACCAACTTCTCTCAATACCAACTTCTCTCTCTCTACCAACTTCTCTCTCTACCAACTTCTCTCAAACCAACTTCTCTCTCTACCAACTTCTCTCAAACCAACTTCTCTCTCTACCAACTTCTCTCAATACCAACTTCTCTATATACCAACTTCTCACTCTACCAACTTCTCACTCTATCAACTTCTCTGTATACCAACTTCTCTCTCTACCAACTTCTCTCTCTCTACCAATGTCTCTCTACCAATTTCTCTCTCTACCAACTTCTCTCTCTACCAACTTCTCTCTACCAACTTCTCACTCTATCAACTTCTCTGTATACCAACTTCTCTCTCTACCAACTTCTCTCTCTCTACCAATGTCTCTACCAATTTTTCTCTCTACCAACTTCTCTCTATACCAACTTCTCTCTCTACTTCTACTCTCTCTATACTAACTTCTCTCTCTACCAACTTCTCTCTATACCAACTTCTCTCTCTACTTCTATCTCTCTCTACAAACTTCTCTCTCCTACCTACTTTCTCTCTCTCTACCAACTTCTCTCTCATACCAACTTCTCTCCAATCTCTCTACCTACTCTCTACCAACCTCTCTCTACCAACTTCTCTCAACCAACTTCTCTCTACCAACTTCTCTCAATACCAACTTCTCTCAACCAACTTCTCTCTACCAACTCTCTCTACCAACTTCTCTCTCTACCAACTTCTCTCAAACCAACTCTCTCTCTCTACCAACTTCTCTCCAACTACTCATACCAACTTCTCTCTCTCTACCAACTTCTCTCTCTCTACCAACTTCTCACTCTATCAACTTCTCTGTATACCAACTTCTCTCTATACCAACTTCTCTCTCTACCAACTTAACCAACTTCTCTCTCTACCAACTTCTCTCTATACCAACTTCTCTATTTTACTTCTCTCTACCAACTTCTCTCTCTACCAACTTCTCTATCAACTTCTCTCTCTACCAACTTCTCTACTCTACCAACTTCTCTCTACCAACTTCTCTCTCTACCAACTTCTCTCTCTACTCTACCAACTTCTCTCTCTACCAACTCTCTCACTCTACCAACTTCTCTCTCTACCAACTTCTCTCTCTACCAACTTCTCTCTACCAACTTCTCTCTCTACCAACTTCTCTCTACTAACTTCTCTCTCTACCAACTTCTCTCTCTCTACCAACTTCTCTCTCTACCAACTTCTCTCTACCAACTTCTCTCTCTACCAACTTCTCTCTCATACCAACTTCTCTCTACTACCAACTTCTCTCTCTACCAACTTCTCTCTCTACCAACTTCTCTCTCTACCAACTTCTCTCTCTACCAACTTCTCTCTCTACCAACTTCTCTCTCCTACCAACTTCTCTCTACCAACTTCTCTCTCTCTACCAACTCTCTCTTCCAACTTCTCCACTCTACCAACTTCTCTCTCTCTACCAACTTCTCTATATACCAACTTCTCTCTCTACCAACTGCTCTCTCTACCAACTTCTCCCTCTTCACTTCTACTCTCTCTACCAACTTCTCTCTCTACCAACTTCTCTCTCTACCAACTTCTCTCTACCAACTTCTCTCCTACTCTCTCTCTACCAACTTCTCTAGCTACCAACTTCTCTCCTACCAACTTCTCTCTCTCTACCAACTTCTCTCTCTTCCAACTTCTCCACTCTACCAACTTCTCTCTCAATACCAACTTCTCTCTACCAACTTCTCTCTCCACCAACTTCTCTCAAACCAACTTCTCTCTCTACCAACTCTCTCTCTACCAACTTCTCTCTCTACCAACTTCTCTCAAACCAACTCCTCTCTCTACCAACCTCTCAATACCAACTACTCTATATACAACTTCTCTCTACCAACTTCTCTCAAAAACGTCTCTCTCACCAACTTCTCTCTACCAATTTCTCTCTCTACCAACTTCTCTCTCAATACCAACTTCTCTCTACCAACTTCTCTCTCCACCAACTTCTCTCAAACCAACTTCTCTCTCTACCAACTTCTCTCAATACCAACTTCTCTCTCTACCAACTTCTCTCAAACCAACTTCTCTCTCTACCAACCTCTCAATACCAACTACTCTATATACCAACTTCTCTCTCTCTACCAACTTCTCTCTCTACCAACTTCTCACTCTATCAACTTCTCTGTATACTCAACTTCTCTCTATACCAACTTCTCTCTACCATCTCTCTCTCTACCAACTACTCTCTCTACCAACTTCTCTATATACCAACTTCTCTCTCTACCAACTTCTCTATATACCAACTTCTCTCTCACTAACTTCTCTTCTACTTCTCTCTATACCAACTTCTCTCTACTTCTACTCTCTCTATACTAACTTCTCTCTCTACCAACTTCTCTCTCTACCAACTTCTCTATATACCAACTTCTCACTCTACCAACTTCTCTCTCTACCAACTTCTCTCTCTACTCTCTCTCTACTTCTCTCTCTCTACCAACTTCTCTCTCTACCAACTTCTCACTCTATCAACTTCTCTGTATACCAACTTCTCTCTATACCAACTCTCTCTCACCAACTTCTCTCTCTACCAACTTCTCTCTACCAACTTCTCTCTCTACCAACTTCTCTCTCTACTTCTCTCTCTACCAACTTATCTCTCTACCAACTTCTCTCTACTACTTCTACTCTCTTTCCACCCCTATACCAACTTCTCTCTCTACCAACTTCTCTCTCTACCAACTTCTCTCTCTACCAACTTCTCTCTCTACCAACTTCTCTCTCTACCAACTTCTCTCTCTCACCAACTTCTCTCTACCAACTTCTCTCTACCAACTTCTCTCTCTACTTCTACACTCTCTCTACCAACTTCTCTCTCTACCAACTTCTCACTCTTATCAACTTCTCTCTATACCAACTTTTCTCTATACCAACTTCTCTCTCTACCAACTTCTCTCTCTACCAACTTCTCTCTCTACCAACTTCTCTCTCTACCAACTTCTCTCTCTACTTCTACTCTCTCTCTACCAACTTATCTCTCTACCAACTTCTCTCTACCAACTTCTCTCTCTACCAACTTCTCTCTCTTTACCAACTTCTCTCTATACCAACTTCTCTATATACCAACTTCTCTCTCTACCAACTTCTCTCTCTACCAACTTCTCTCTCTACCAACTTCTCTCTCTCTACCAACTTCTCTCTCTACCAACTTCTCTCTACCAACTTCTCTCTCTCTACCAACTTCTCTCTCTTCCAACTTCTCACTCTACCAACTTCTCTCCTCTCTACCAACTTCTCTATATACCAACTTCTCTCTCTACCAACTGCTCTCTACCTACTTCTCTCCTTCCAACTTCTCTCTCTCTCTACCAACTTCTCTCTCTACCAACTTCTCTCTACCAACTTCTCTCTCTCTACCAACTTCTCTCTCTACCAACTTCTCTCGCTACCAACTTCTCTCTACCAACTTCTCTCTCTCTACCAACTTCTCTCTCTTCCAACTTCTCACTCTACCAACTTCTCTCTCAATACCAACTTCTCTCTACCAACTTCTCTCTCCACCAACTTCTCTCAAACCAACTTCTCTCTCTACCAACTTCTCTCTCTACCAACTTCTCTCTCTACCAACTTCTCTCAAACCAACTTCTCTCTCTACCAACCTCTCAATACCAACTACTCTATATACCAACTTCTCTCTCTCTACCAACTTCTCTCAAACAACGTCTCTCTCTACCAACTTCTCTCTACCAATTTCTCTCTCTACCAACTTCTCTCTCAATACCAACTTCTCTCTACCAACTTCTCTCTCCACCAACTTCTCTCAAACCAACTTCTCTCTCTACCAACTTCTCTCAATACCAACTTCTCTCTCTACCAACTTCTCTTAAACCAACTTCTCTCTTTACCAACCTCTCAATACCAACTACTCTATATACCAACTTCTCTCTCTCTACCAACTTCTCTCTCTACCAACTTCTCACTCTATCAACTTCTCTGTATACCAACTTCTCTCTATACCAACTTCTCTCTCTACCAACTTCTCTCTCTCTACCAACTTCTCTCTCTACCAACTTCTCTATATACCAACTTCTCTCTCTACCAACTTCTCTATATACCAACTTCTCTCTACTAACTTCTCTCTCTACTTCTACTCTCTCTATACCAACTTCTCTCTCTACTTCTACTCTCTCTATACTAACTTCTCTCTCTACCAACTTCTCTCTCTACCAACTTCTCTATATACCAACTTCTCACTCTACCAACTTCTCTCTCTACCAACTTCTCTCTCTACCAACTTCTCTCTCTACTTCTACTCTCTCTCTACCAACTTCTCTCTCTACCAACTTCTCACTCTATCAACTTCTCTGTATACCAACTTCTCTCTATACCAACTTCTCTCTACCAACTTCTCTCTCTACCAACTTCTCTCTCTACCAACTTCTCTCTCTACCAACTTCTCTCTCTACTTCTACTCTCTCTCTACCAACTTATCTCTCTACCAACTTCTCTCTACCAACTTCTCTCTCTACCAACTTCTCTCTCTTTACCAACTTCTCTCTATACCAACTCTCTATATATACCAACTTCTCTCTCTACCAACTTCTCTCTCTACCAACTTCTCTCTCTACCAACTTCTCTCTCTCTACCAACTTCTCTCTCTTCCAACTTCTCTCTCTACCAACTTCTCTCTCTCACCAACTTCTCTCTATTACCAACTTCTCTCTCTACCAACTTCTCTATCACTTCTCTCTACCAACTTCTCTCTCTACCAACTTCTCTCTCTACCAACTTCTCTCTCTACCAACTTCTCTCTCACCAACTTCTCTCTCTCTACCAACTTCTCTCTCTACCAACTTCTCTCTCTACCAACTTCTCTCTACCAACTTCTCTCTCTCTACCAACTTCTCTCTCTTCCAACTTCTCCCTCTACCAACTTCTCTCTCAATACCAACTTCTCTCTACCAACTTCTCTCTCCACCAACTTCTCTCAAACCAACTTCTCTCTCTACCAACTTCTCTCTCTACCAACTTCTCTCTCTACCAACTTCTCTCAAACCAACTTCTCTCTCTACCAACCTCTCAATACCAACTACTCTATATACCAACTTCTCTCTCTCTACCAACTTCTCTCAAACAACGTCTCTCTCTACCAACTTCTCTCTACCAATTTCTCTCTCTACCAACTTCTCTCTCAATACCAACTTCTCTCTACCAACTTCTCTCTCCACCAACTTCTCTCAAACCAACTTCTCTCTCTACCAACTTCTCTCAATACCAACTTCTCTCTCTACCAACTTCTCTCAAACCAACTTCTCTCTCTACCAACCTCTCAATACCAACTACTCTATATACCAACTTCTCTCTCTCTACCAACTTCTCTCTCTACCAACTTCTCACTCTATCAACTTCTCTGTATACCAACTTCTCTCTATACCAACTTCTCTCTCTACCAACTTCTCTCTCTCTACCAACTTCTCTCTCTACCAACTTCTCTATATACCAACTTCTCTCTCTACCAACTTCTCTATATACCAACTTCTCTCTACTAACTTCTCTCTCTACTTCTACTCTCTCTCTACCAACTTCTCTCTATACCAACTTCTCTCTCTATCTTTAACTTTCTCTCTACCAACTTCTCTCTCTACCAACTTCTCTCTATAACACCAACTTCTCTCTATACCAACTTCTCTCTCTACTACTTCTCTCTCTACCAACTTCTCTCTCTACCAACTTCTCTCTATACCAACTTCTCTTATACCAACTCTCTCTCTACCAACTTCTCTACTCTACCAACTTCTCTCTCTACCAACTTCTCTCTTACCAACTTCTCTCTCTACCACTTCTCTTACTTCTACTCTCTACCAACTTCTCTCTCTACCAACTTCTCACTCTATCAACTTCTCTGTATACCAACTTCTCTCTATACCAACTTTTCTCTATACCAACTTCTCTCTCTACACACTTCTCTCTCTACCAACTTCTCTCTCTACCAACTTCTCTCTCTACCAACTTCTCTCTCTCCTACCAACTTATCTCTCTACCAACTTCTCTCTACCAACTTCTCTCTCTACCAACTTCTCTCGCTACCAACTTCTCTCTACCAACTTCTCTCTCTCTACCAACTTCTCTCTCTTCCAACTTCTCACTCTACCAACTTCTCTCTCAATACCAACTTCTCTCTACCAACTTCTCTCTCCACCAACTTCTCTCAAACCAACTTCTCTCTCTACCAACTTCTCTCTCTACCAACTTCTCTCTCTACCAACTTCTCTCAAACCAACTTCTCTCTCTACCAACCTCTCAATACCAACTACTCTATATACCAACTTCTCTCTCTCTACCAACTTCTCTCTACCAATTTCTCTCTCTACCAACTTCTCTCTACCAAATTTCTCTCTCACCAACTTCTCTCTCAATACCAACTTCTCTCTAACCAACTTCTCTCTCCACCAACTTCTCTCAAACCAACTTCTCTCTCCCAACTACTCTCAATACCAACTTCTCTCTCTACCAACCTCTCAATACCAACTACTCTATATACCAACTTCTCTCTCTACCAACTTCTCTCTCTCTACCAACTTCTCACTCTATCAACTTCTCTATAACTTTTATACCAACTTCTCTCTATACCAACTTCTCTCTCTCTACCAACTTCTCTCTCTCTACCAACTTCTCTCTCTACCAACTTCTCTATATACCAACTTCTCTCTACTAACTTCTCTCTACTCTACTCTCTCTCTACTCTATATATACCAACTTCTCTCTCTACCAACTTCTCTCTCTACCAACTTCTCTCTCTACCAACTTCTCTCTCTACCAACTTCTCTACTACTTCTCTCTTACCAACTTCTCTCTACCAACTTCTCACTCTATCAACTTCTCTGTATACCAACTTCTCTCTATACCAACTTCTCTCTATACCAACTTCTCTCTCTCTACCAACTTCTCTCTCTACCAACTTCTCTCTCTACCAACTTCTCTCTCTACCAACTTCTCTCTCTACCAACTCTCTCTCTACTACCCTCTCTCTACCAATCTCTCTACCAACTTCTCTCTCTACCAACTTCTCTCTATACCAACTTCTCTCTATACTACTCCTATACTTCTCTCTCTACCAACTTCTCTCTCTACCAACTTCTCTCTCTACCAACTTCTCTCTCTACCAACTTCTCTCTCACCAACTTCTCTCTCTACCAACTTCTCTCTCTACCAACTTCTCTCTCTACCAACTTCTCTCTCTCTACCAACTTCTCTCTCTACCAACTTCTCTCAATACCAACTTCTCTCTACCAACTTCTCTCTCTACTCAACTTCTCTCTCTCTACCAACTTCTCTCTAACCAACTTCTCTCTCTACTAACTTCTCTCTCTACCAACTTCTCTCTCTACCAACTTCTCTCTACCAACTTCTCTCTACCTAATACCAACTTCTCTCTCAATACCAACTTCTCTCTACCAACTTCTCTCTCTACCAACTTCTCTCTCTACCAACTTCTCTCAAACCAACTTCTCTCTCTACCAACTTCTCTCTCTCTACCAACTTCTCTCAACTTCTCTCTACCAACTCTCTCTACCAACTTCTCTCTCTACCAACTTCTCTCTACTAACTCTCTCTCTACCAACTACTCTCTACCAACTTCTCTCTACCAACTTCTCTCTACCAACTTCTCTCTCTACCAACTTCTCTCACTACCAACTTCTCTATCTACCAACTTCTCTCTCTACCAACTTCTCTCTCTACCAACTTCTCTCTACCAACTTCTCTATATACCAACTCTCTCTCTACCAACTTCTCTCTCTACCAACTTCTCTCTCTACCACTTCTCTCTCTACCAACTTCTCTCTCTACCAACTTCTCTCTCCAACTTCTCTCTCTCTACCAACTTCTCTCTCTACCAACTTCTCTCTCTACCAACTTCTCTCTCTCTACCAACTTCTCTCTCTACCAACTTCTCTCTCTACCAACTTCTCTCTCTACCAACTTCTCTCTCTACCAACTTCTCTCTCTCTACCAACTTCTCTCTCTACCAACTTCTCTCTCTACCAACTTCTCTCTACCAACTTCTCTCTCTCTACCAACTTCTCTCTCTACCAACTTCTCTCTCGCTACCAACTTCTCTCTACCAACTTCTCTCTCTCTACCAACTTCTCTCTCTTCCAACTTCTCACTCTACCAACTTCTCTCTCAATACCAACTTCTCTCTACCAACTTCTCTCTCCACCAACTTCTCTCAAACCAACTTCTCTCTCTGCCAACTTCTCTCTCTACCAACTTCTCTCTCTACCAACTTCTCTCAAACCAACTTCTCTCTCTACCAACCTCTCAATACCAACTACTCTATATACCAACTTCTCTCTCTCTACCAACTTCTCTCAAACCAACTTCTCTCTCTACCAACTTCTCTCTACCAATTTCTCTCTCTACCAAGTTCTCTCTCTCCACCAACTTCTCTCAAACCAACTTCTCTCTCTACCAACTTCTCTCAATACCAACTTCTCTCTCTACCAACTTCTCTCAAACCAACTTCTCTCTCTACCAACCTCTCAATACCAACTACTCTATATACCAACTTCTCTCTCTCTACCAACTTCTCTCTCTACCAACTTCTCACTCTATCAACTTCTCTGTATACCAACTTCTCTCTATACCAACTTCTCTCTCTACCAACTTCTCTCTCTCTCTACCAACTTCTCTCTCTACCAACTTCTCTATATACCAACTTCTCTCTACTAACTTCTCTCTCTACTTCTACTCTCTCTCTACCAACTTCTCTCTATACCAACTTCTCTCTCTACTTCTACTCTCTCTATACTAACTTCTCTCTCTACCAACTTCTCTCACTACCAACTTCTCTATATACCAACTTCTCACTCTACCAACTTCTCACTCTACCAACTTCTCTCTCTACCAACTTCTCTCTCTACCAACTTCTCTCTCTACTTCTACTCTCTCTCTACCAACTTCTCTCTCTACCAACTTCTCACTCTATCAACTTCTCTGTATACCAACTTCTCTCTATACCAACTTCTCTCTATACCAACTTCTCTCTCTACCAACTTCTCTCTCTACCAACTTCTCTCTCTACCAACTTCTCTCTCTACCAACTTCTCTCTCTACTTCTACTCTCTCTCTACCAACTTCTCACTCTATCAACTTCTCTGTATACCAACTTCTCTCTACCAACTTATCTCTCTACCAACTTCTCTCTACCAACTTCTCTCTCTACCAACTTCTCTCTCTTTACCAACTTCTCTCTATACCAACTTCTCTATATACCAACTTCTCTCTCTACCAACTTCTCTCTCTACCAACTTCTCTCTCTACCAACTTCTCTCTCTCTACCAACTTCTCTCTCTTCCAACTTCTCTCTCTCTACCAACTTCTCTCTCTACCAACTTCTCTCTCTACCAACTTCTCTCTACCAACTTCTCTCTCTCTACCAACTTCTCTCTCTTCCAACTTCTCACTCTACCAACTTCTCTCTCTCTACCAACTTCTCTATATACCAACTTCTCTCTCTACCAACTTCTCTCTCTACCAACTTCTCTCTACCAACTTCTCTCTCTCACCAACTTCTCTCTCTACCAACTTCTCTCTCTACCAACTTCTCTCTACCAACTTCTCTCTCTCTACCAACTTCTCTCTCTACCAACTTCTCTCTCTTCCAACTTCTCACTCTACCAACTTCTCTCTCAATACCAACTTCTCTCTACCAACTTCTCTCTCCACCAACTTCTCTCAAACCAACTTCTCTCTCTGCCAACTTCTCTCTCTACCAACTTCTCTCTCTACCAACTTCTCTCAAACCAACTTCTCTCTCTACCAACCTCTCAATACCAACTACTCTATATACCAACTTCTCTCTCTCTACCAACTTCTCTCAAACAACTTCTCTCTCTACCAACTTCTCTCTACCAATTTCTCTCTCTACCAAGTTCTCTCTCAATACCAACTTCTCTCTACCAACTTCTCTCTCCACCAACTTCTCTCAAACCAACTTCTCTCTCTACCAACTTCTCTCAATACCAACTTCTCTCTCTACCAACTGCTCTCAAACCAACTTCTCTCTCTACCAACCTCTCAATACCAACTACTCTATATACCAACTTCTCTCTCTCTACCAACTTCTCTCTCTACCAACTTCTCACTCTATCAACTTCTCTGTATACCAACTTCTCTCTATACCAACTTCTCTCTCTACCAACTTCTCTCTCTCTCTACCAACTTCTCTCTCTACCAACTTCTCTATATACCAACTTCTCTCTCTACCAACTTCTCTATATACCAACTTCTCTCTACTAACTTCTCTCTCTACTTCTACTCTCTCTCTACCAACTTCTCTCTCTACTCTCTCTCTATCTCTCTCTACCAACTTCTCTCACTTATACCAACTTCTCACTCTACCAACTTCTCTTACTCTACCAACTTCTCTCTCTACCAACTTCTCTCTCTACCAACTTCTCTCTCTACTTCTACTCTCTCTCTACCAACTTCTCTCTCTACCAACTTCTCACTCTATCAACTTCTCTGTATACCAACTTCTCTCTATACCAACTTCTCTCTATACCAACTTCTCTCTCTACCAACTTCTCTCTCTACCAACTTCTCTCTCTACCAACTTCTCTCTCTACCAACTTCTCTCTCTACTTCTACTCTCTCTCTACCAACTTCTCACTCTATCAACTTCTCTGTATACCAACTTCTCTCTACCAACTTATCTCTCTACCAACTTCTCTCTACCAACTTCTCTCTCGACCAACTTCTCTCTCTTTACCAACTTCTCTCTATACCAACTTCTCTATATACCAACTTCTCTCTCTACCAACTTCTCTCTCTACCAACTTCTCTCTCTACCAACTTCTCTCTCTCTACCAACTTCTCTCTCTTCCAACTTCTCTCTCTCTACCAACTTCTCTCTCTACCAACTTCTCTCTCTACCAACTTCTCTCTACCAACTTCTCTCTCTCTACCAACTTCTCTCTCTTCCAACTTCTCACTCTACCAACTTCTCTCTCTCTACCAACTTCTCTATATACCAACTTCTCTCTCTACCAACTGCTCTCTCTACCAACTTCTCTCTCTTCCAACTTCTCTCTCTCTACCAACTTCTCTCTCTACCAACTTCTCTCTCGCTACCAACTTCTCTCTACCAACTTCTCTCTCTCTACCAACTTCTCTCTCTTCCAACTTCTCACTCTACCAACTTCTCTCTCAATACCAACTTCTCTCTACCAACTTCTCTCTCCACCAACTTCTCTCAAACCAACTTCTCTCTCTACCAACTTCTCTCTCTACCAACTTCTCTCTCTACCAACTTCTCTCAAACCAACTTCTCTCTCTACCAACCTCTCAATACCAACTACTCTATATACCAACTTCTCTCTCTCTACCAACTTCTCTCAAACAACTTCTCTCTCTACCAACTTCTCTCTACCAATTTCTCTCTCTACCAACTTCTCTCTCAATACCAACTTCTCTCTACCAACTTCTCTCTCCACCAACTTCTCTCAAACCAACTTCTCTCTCTACCAACTTCTCTCAATACCAACTTCTCTCTCTACCAACTGCTCTCAAACCAACTTCTCTCTCTACCAACCTCTCAATACCAACTACTCTATATACCAACTTCTCTCTCTCTACCAACTTCTCTCTCTACCAACTTCTCACTCTATCAACTTCTCTGTATACCAACTTCTCTCTATACCAACTTCTCTCTCTACCAACTTCTCTCTCTCTACCAACTTCTCTCTCTACCAACTTCTCTCTCTACCAACTTCTCTCTCTATCAACTTCTCTGTATACCAACTTCTCTCTCTACCAACTTCTCACTCTATCAACTTCTCTGTATACCAACTTCTCTCTATACCAACTTCTCTCTCTACCAACTTCTCTCTCTCTACCAACTTCTCTCTCTACCAACTTCTCTCTCTACCAACTTCTCTCTCTACCAACTTCTCTCTCTACCAACTTCTCTATATACCAACTTCTCTCTCTACCAACTTCTCACTCTACCAACTTCTCTCTCTACCAACTTCTCTCTCTACCAACTTCTCTCTCTACTTCTACTCTCTCTCTACCAACTTCTCTCTCTACCAACTTCTCACTCTATCCAACTTCTCTTCTACCAACTTCTCTCTATACCAACTTCTCTCTATACCAACTTCTCTCTCTACCAACTTCTCTCTCTACTAACTTCCTCTACCAACTTCTCTCTACCAACTTCTCTCTACTAACTTCTCTCTCTCTACCAACTTCTCTCTCTACCAACTTCTCACTCTATCACTAACTCTCTATACCAACTTCTCTCTATACCAACTTCTCTCTCTACCAACTTCTCTCTCTACCAACTTCTCTCTACCAACTACTCTCTCTACTCTCTCTACCATTCTTCTCTCCTCTACCAACTTCTCTCTACCAACTTCTCTCTCTACCAACTTCTCTCTCTTTACCAACTTCTCTCTCTACCAACTTCTCTACTACCAACTTCTCTCTACCAACTCCTCTCTCTACCAACTTCTCTCTCTACCAACTTCTCTCTCTTTACCAACTTCTCTCTCTACCAACTTCTCTATATACCAACTTCTCTCTCTACCAACTCCTCTCTCTACCAACTTCTCTCTCTACCAACTTCTCTCTCTCTACCAACTTCTCTCTCTTCCAACTTCTCTCTCTCTACCAACTTCTCTCTCTACCAACTTCTCTCTCTACCAACTTCTCTCTACCAACTTCTCTCTCTCTACCAACTTCTCTCTCTTCAACTTCTCCTCTCTACCAACTTCTCTCTCTCTACCAACTCTCTCTACCAACTTCTCTCTACCATCTACCAACTTCTCTCTCTACCAACTTCTCTCTTCTACTCATAACTTCTCTCTCTACCAACTTCTCTCTCTCTACCAACTTCTCTCTCTACCAACTTCTCTCTCTCTACCAACTTCTCTCTCTCTACCAACTTCTCTCTCTACCAACTTCTCTCTCTACCAACTTCTCTCTACCAACTTCTCTCTCTACCAACTTCTCTCTCTACCAACTTCTCTCTCTACCAACTTCTCTCTACCAACTTCTCTCTCTCTACCAACTTCTCTCTCTTCCAACTTCTCACTCTACCAACTTCTCTCTCTCTACCAACTTCTCTCTCTACCAACTTCTCTCTCTCTACCAACTTCTCTATATACCAACTTCTCTCTCTACCAACTTCTCTCTCTACCAACTTCTCTATATACCAACTTCTCTCTATACTAACTTCTCTCTCTACTCTACTCTCTCTACTCTACTCCTCCCCCTCTGCTTTCTCTTTCTTTACCTCCTCCCTCTCCTCTCTTTGTCTCTCTCCACGTCTCTCTCTCTCCTCTCTGGGGTACAGTTCAGGTCTAACCCAGAACATGTGGATGAGGTTAAAGACAGCAGACCGGTTTGGACCAGAACCAACCTGCTAACTGTCACAGGACATTGATCTTTATCCCCCTCTTCCCATTATAACCTACATATAGCTGCATACTATACCCTATACAGGAATGGCTTTAACAGATGTTCACTGTGCTCACTCAAACTCACATATTTTATCGCTTTCTCTCAATCCCTCTCTGTTGCTCCCTCTCTCTCTCTCTCTCTCTCTCTCTCTCTCTCTCTCTCTCTCTCTCTCTCTCTCTCTCTGTCTCCCTCTCTCAATCCCTCTCTGTTGCTCCCTCTCTCTGTCTCTCCCTCTCTCTCTCTCTCTCTCTCTCTCTCTCTCTCTCTCTCTCTCTCTCTCTGTCGCTCCTCTCTCTCTCTCTCTCTCTCTCTCTCTCTCTCTCTCTCTCTCTCTCTCTCTCTCTCTCTTTCTCTCTCTCTCTGTCGCTCCCTCTCTCTCTCTCTCTCTCTCTCTCTCTCTCTCTCTCTCTCTCTCTCTCTCTCTCTCTCTCTCTCTCTCTCTCTCTCTCTGTCTCTCTCCCTCTCTCTGTCGCTCCCTATCCCTCTCTCTCTCCCTCTCTCTGTCGCTCCCTCTCCCTCTCTCTCTCCCTCTCTCTGTCTCTCTCTCTCTCTCTCCCTCTCTCTGCCGCTCCCTCTCTCTTCTCCCTCTCTTTCTTCCTATATCCTTCTCTCTCTCCCTCACCCCTCACTCAACCTTATATATTTCCTCTCTCTCCCTCTTCCCCACTCTCTCTCTTTCTCCTGCCCTCCCTCACCCCACTCTGTACTTAAAGAACCTCACATTGCTTTACCCTTCTCTGCCCCTTTCTCTCACTCATTTTCACTCTCTCGCTCTATCCATCCCATCTCTTCTCACATCTCTACGGCTGAATGAGTGGTAGGCTATCATGTTCATGTAGATCACTCAAGATTGAATTCGAAATTGGACGTCTGTCCATGTACTGAGAATGTCGGGAAATGCCTTAAAAACCTTCCACTGGGGGGCAACAGTGAGCGCTATTGCCATCAAGTAGGCTTGGGTTTCTTTAGGGAGTGGACTCTCGATCAGAAGTTTGCGTGTTCAATCCCAGTGGTGGACACTAGTTATATTGAACCCTATCTCAAACCTTAACCCTTAAGTTAAAATGTTACGCTTGGAGAAAAGTGCGAAAAAACGTCTAATTCTGCAGTGAGACTGTGAGAGCCAGTTGATCAGGTGCCTTCATCTATAGGAACAGAGTAAGAACAAAACTCTGACCCTCCATGTTATGTTCCTTAAGGTAGACTAACACATGTCCACCCTGATAACGTCACACACACACACACACACACACACACACATACACCGCATCAAAGTAACTCTCTGACCCTCCATGTTGTGTTCCATAAGGTGTAGACGCTGTCTAAACTACCAGACAGAAACATACAGCTGAAAGGTTTTCTGTAACAATTAGGGTAAAGTGCCTTGGTCAAGAGCACATCAACAGATTTTTCATCTATTAGGCTCAGGGATTCGAACCAGCGACCTTTTGGTTACTGGCCCAATGCTTTTAACCACTAGGCGCCCAACCTGGGATATGTGTCAACAGCAACCTTTGGAAAATCCTCTGCATTAACATTAACAGCAGACTCGTACATATCCTCAGTGAAGACAATGTACTGAGGAAATGTCAAATTGGCATATTACGAAATGACCGTACGTCAGACCCTGCACACCCTAATTGACAAACAAACAAATCAAGTATGCAATTCAAATTAGCAAAAAACACACATTTCTTTTCACAGGGCCGTGGGGTGAGACAGGGATGCAGCTTAAGCCCCACCCTCTTCAACATATTTATCAACGAATTGGCGAGGGCACTAGAACAGTCGGCAGCACCCGGCCACACCCTACTAGAATCTGAAGTCAAATGTCTTCTGTTTGCTGATGATCTGGTGCTTCCGTCCCCAACCAAGGAGGGCCTACAGCAGCACCTAGATCTTCTGCACAGATTCTGTCAGACCTGGGACCTGACAGTAAATCTTAGTAAGATAAAAAAATAATGGTGTTCCAGAACCACAAATACAAATTCCATCTAGACACTGTTGCCTTAGAGCAGGACTGCCCAACCCTGTTCCTGGAGAGCTACCGTCCTGTAGGTTTTCACTCCAACCCTGTTCCTGGAGAGCTACCGTCCTGTAGGTTTTCACTCCAACCCTGTTCCTGGAGAGCTACCGTCCTGTAGGTTTGCACTCCATCCCTGTTCCTGGAGAGCTACCGTCCTGTAGGTTTTCACTCCATCCCTGTTCCTGGAGAGATACCGTCCTGTAGGTTTTCACTCCATCCCTGTTCCTGGAGAGCTACCGTCCTGTAGGTTTTCACTCCAACCCTGTTCCTGGAGAGCTACCGTCCTGTAGGTTTTCTCTCCAACCCTGTTCCTGACCCCCTCTCCATATTACTGTAGGTTAGGAGAGAAAATGGGTTGTGGATGAGTATTCCAGCATGACAATGACCCAAAACACACGGCCAAGGCAACAAAGGAGTGGCTCAAGAAGAAGCACATTAAGGTCCTGGAGTGGCCTAGCCAGTCTCCAGACCTTAATCCCATAGAAAATCTGTGGAGGGAGCTGAAGGTTCGAGTTGCCAAACGTCATCCTCAAAACCTTAATGACTTGGAGAAGATCTGCAAAGAGGAGTGGGACAAAATCCCTCCTGAGATGTGTGCAAACCTGATGGCCAACTACAAGAAACATCTGACCTCTGTGATTGCCAACAGGGGTTTTGCCACCAAGTACTAAGTCATGTTTTGCAGAGGAGTCAAATACTTATTTCCCTCATTAAAATGCAAATCAATTCATAACATTTTTGACATGTGTTTTTCTGGATTTTGTTGTTGTTATTCTGTCTCTCACTGTTCAAATTAACCTACCATTATAGACTGATCATTTCTTTGTCAGTGGGCAAACGTACAAAATCAGCAGGGGATCAAATACTTAATTCCCTCACCGTATGTCTGTTTGAGAGCGAGAAAGAGATCATCTATCACGAGTGCTTAAAAAGAATACTATTTCTATAAAGACGAAAACTATATAAGTTTAGGTCTATAGTTGCAGAATATGTGCACACACGCACACACACACACACACACACACACACACACACACACACACACACACACACACACACACACACACACACACACACACACACACACACACACACACACACACACACACACACACACACACACAGTGTCTGAGCAGAACAGAGTTGTCCCTGACTAGAAGGACTTCTGCTGGTTACAGCCCTGTCAGCACTTTTACTCACACACGGTGAACTAACCTCCCTTGGCACACTGTGTGTGTGTGTGTGTGTGTGTGTGTGTGTGTGTGTGTGTATGTAAAGACACCGCAGGGAAACTATAACTCTCTCCAAACTTTAGGCAGCTAGCAGTGCAGGTGTAGAGTAGAGGACACAACTCCAAAACTTCCTGCAACACATCTGTAATGTGATCCGTCCCTTCTAAGGTGGACCTGGGATTCAAACTTCAATCATATCAAAGTACCGCCAATAAAGATCTGCTATCTTAATTTGACCTCTTGTTCCAAATTGTAGTGTATTCAAGGTTTAAAAAGGCTTCAAAAGTTTGTAATTTCCACTTTAACATTTCAGACCCCTTCAAAAATGTACATGAATTATGATCTATACTGATCAAAAATATAAACGTAACGCGCAACAATCTCAAAGATTTTCATATAAGGAAATCAGTTTAAATTAAGAATAAATTCATTGTGCTCTAATCTATGGATTTCACATGACTGGGCCTGGGAGGGCATAGACCCACCCACCTAGGAGCCAGGCCCAGCCACCTAGGAGCCAGGCCCACCCACTGGGGAGCCAGGCCCAGCCAATTAGAATGATGATGCCGCAGGTGAAGAAGCCGGATGTGGAGGTCCTGGGTTGGCGTGGTTACACGTGGTCTCCGGTTGTGAGGCTGGTTGGACGTACTGCCAAATTGTCTAAAACGACCTTGGAGGCGGCTTATGGTAGATAGATGAACATTCAATTCTCTGGCAACAGCTCTCGTGGACATTCCTGCAGTCAGCATGCCAATTGCACGCTCCCTCAAAACTTGAGACATCTGTGGCATTGTGTTGTGTGACAAAACTGCCCAAAAACTGCACAAGGTGTAATGATCATGCTGTTTAATCAGCTTCTTGATATGCCACACCTGTCAGGTGGATGGATTATCTTGACAAAGGATAAAATGCTCACTAACAGGGACGTAAACAAATTTGTGCCAATTTTTTTAGAGAAATAAGCTTTTTGTGTGTATGGAACATTTCTGGGATCTTTTATTTCAGCTCATAAAACATGGGACCAGCACTTTACATGTTGCGTTTATATTTTTGTTCAGTTTACATGGTAATCTACATAATAATTAATATATCATATTTTCTATGGAAGGAAGACTAAGGTAGCTAAATGCTACCTGCTACTACATAATCTCCGTCCTCCTTCTCTGCAACAGCCAGACAGAGTTGACCCATACAAGTCAAGGCATGCCAACTCTGTGTAACATGATGTTGACGTTGGAAACACGTCTTGAGGGGGCACAAAGCAGCTGTCCAGCCCTGGTGCTGGAAACTACAGTATGTGAGGAAATCCCGCTCATCCCTCACTGAGCTGCTCGCTCCAGCACTCCATGTCCTTTACAACCCCGTCCTTTCCAACCATGTCCTTTACAACCCCGTCCTTTCCAACCATGTCCTTTCCAACCCCGTCCTTTACAACCCCGTCCTTTACAACCCCGTCCTTTACAACCATGTCCTTTACAACCCCGTCCTTTACAACCCCGTCCTTTACAACCCCGTCCTTTACAACCCCATCCTTTCCAACCATGTCCTTTACAACCCCATCCTTTAAAATCATGTCCTTTAAAACCCCGTCCTTTCCAACCATGTCCTTTAAAACCATGTCCTTTCAAACGATGTCCTTTAAAACCCCATCCTTTCCAACCATGTCCTTTAAAACCATGTCCTTTCAAACCATGTCCTTTACAACCCCATCCTTTACAACCATGTCCTTTACAACCCCATCCTTTCCAACCATGTCCTTTACAACCCCATCCTTTCCAACCATGTCCTTTAAAACCATGTCCTTTCCAACCATGTCATTTAAAACCATGTCCTTTCCAACCATGTCCTTTAAAACCATGTCCTTACAACCATGTCCTTTCCAACCATGTCCTTTCCAACCATGTCCTTTAAAACCATGTCCTTACAACCCCGTCCTTTCCAACCATGTCCTTTAAAACCATGTCCTTTCAAACCATGTCCTTTAAAACCATGTCCTTTCCAACCATGTCCTTTAAAACCATGTCCTTACAACCATGTCCTTTCCAACCATGTCCTTTCCAACCATGTCCTTTAAAACCATGTCCTTACAACCATGTCCTTTCCAACCATGTCCTTTCCAACCATGTCCTTACAACCATGTCCTTTCCAACCATGTCCTTTACGACCACGTCCTTTCCAACCACTCTACTAAATCCCGTTCCTCCCTCACAAAAAAAAAAAAAAAACTCAGCTCCAAATTCACGCCATTCATTGAAAAGCACCATTTAACCAACACCCATTCATTGTTGTGACTACCTGAACCTACCGTTTGGTTTTGAAGTATTGAAACCAAACCATGTGATTTGAATGAAAATTATTTTAATAAACAACATGAAAAGATGACTAAGAAGCGCTCATCATTTCAAACAGGCTACATGTCCTATTAAACAGCATATAAACACTCTAAATAGGTCAGGAGCCAGACTAAGAAGGAACGAAAATGAATTATTTAGGCTACATTATTAGCCTATTATTTTCAATTATTAAAAGGCTATAGCCTACAACAACAAAACAATTGTGAAGCATTAGCGAGTGCGACACATTAGACTGGCAGGAACATTAAGCGCTCAGCATTTAAACAACATTTCATTGTATTCCTTTATTATAGTCTATAAATTGCCCATATAGGCTGTGACTTACTTAGAATTGAATAAAAATGAAACGGAAATGCCTAATTAGGCTCATTAGCGCCTTTTTAGTGCCTTTGAATTCACTTTTAGAAGCTCTTAGAAAGTTTGGCCAGAGTCTGTGGATTCAGGCTCATGTGATGGTGCGTAGAGAGCAGGCCAGCAGAGGAAACTAACCTCGCCGCGCATGCAGAGCAACTGTGGATGCTAAACACCCTTCAGCCACTCTTGCTAGGTTGGGCAGGGATGCGAAGCTGTTTTTTTTTATGTTTAATTTTTCAACCGTATCAAAACGGAAAGCTCCTTGAAAGAGGTAATATGCCAGGCCTATTGGGACAAAACCAATGATAGCCTATTTTATACATAATATAATGAAAATGAACTAAACTTTTAAGCGATCTTACATTTTTGTTTATTAATTTTTTGCTACAATGACACACTTACAGTGGCGATTTTAGCATGTAAATCTTGATGGGGCAAAAAACTAACAAAGTGGGATGCATGCCAGCAAAGCCACAACACAACACTAAACAACACATTAATTGCACTACAATGGTGACAAACGGTGCCCACAAACTGTTAGGGCCTCCATAAAGCTGTCCCAACAGCAGAGTCCCAACAGCTGTCCCAACACCTTACCACCGTTACACCTGGCTATCAGTGGAGCCTTGTCTGGCAGCGAAACAGTTCATTCAGTCTCATTTACTGCCTTTTGAAAAAACATAGCTGATATGGCTGACTTGCTTAAACAAATGTGGTTTCAACTGACAATTTAGATGTACAAACTATGGCATAAGGGGACGACAAGCGGGTAAGAGGCAATCCGTAATTTAGATTAAGACATTAATGAGCGAGCTAGGACGGACGTAGTCAATATAACTATTTGTTCAGCACTTTTGAAATGTACAGCGACAGAATTCAGAACATGGGCCGTTCTTACAGGATTCTCCCTGTACACCAAGTCAGAACCGTAGGATAAATAAAGGGGGCATATAAGCAGACAATGAAAGCTCTTACAATATTCGATGATTACATTTCTCTAAAACAGGCTATAGGCTACACCAAGTCAGAACAGTAAGCTAAATAATGAGGGGGAAAGGGACCAAATTATTAGGGTGAGGCACATGGGCTACTAACAGCTTACTACACAACATACACTTAGTATTACTTTCTTAGCTACGGTATACATATCTCCATGGCATATTACATCATTTATGCAGCAGCATACAATACATTTCTGGACTCACCTTATTGTGCTGTGCTCACTTGAACAGGAAGGTGGCACGGCGGTCCTTCGTGGGCAAATTTTGACATCAAACTTTGCCATCAAAGTCTGACATTCTCTGGATTTATGGTGCTTTTAACACAACTGGGAACTCAACAACAACAAAAAAGGTTGAATCATGATGACGTCAGTGATCTTCAGGTCGGAGCTCTAGAAAGAGGCCCGAGTTCCGAATTTACAATTCCGAGTTGGATGAAAGTTCAAAACTTTTTTCCCCAGTCGTAGCTCATTTTTCCCGAGTTCCCAGTTGTCTTTAACTCACTAAAGTCAGATTTTGCAGTTCCGAGTTAACAGTTGTTTTGAGCGCGGCACAAATCATGCTTCATTGACAGCATGGCCAATGTTGAATGTTTATAATTTTAAACCAGGAAAAGAGACCCTTAATCTTAGACTTTGGACCACACAGTCACTCCACTGAATAGCAGGCTAATGATTGCTTTGCAATGCTTGCAGTTAGCCACTGATTCCTTCCAAACCACTCATTGTTGAATTTGCGATTTCCAACTTGTTGTGTAATGTTTATGTCCACTGGCCGATGAGCACCGATATGTTTTATCTATAATTTATCTTAAAATGACAAGGATTAAAAAGGATTTCCCTGTAGATTCTCGACTTGATTCATGATGATGACTGCTAGCTAAGATTTTGAAAATATGATGTTGACCTGATCAGTCCAATCAAAGCTACTGTAGATATAATGTGATTTGATGTCATTTTATCTGTGGCCAATGACCTTGAGCCTTCTTGGATGTGCACTTCTAATGTAACTCTATGGCAGCACCCAAGGGGCTTGAATTTTTTAGCTCTACCCTTAGACTTGGTGGTGACGTAGTGTCGCCATGAGTGACAGAATACTGAGCCAATCACGGCGCAACGCTCCGTATTTTCCGCTGGCTTGCCCCACCACCACAGAAAGCACTGAGCTAGGCAAAAACACCTGCATTTTGGAGCTGCCTTACTCAGGATAACAAAAAAGAGACCATGTTTGTATGCGGCTTTATTAACTGTTATGATTTAACTGGATAGAACCCAAATGCAGACAAGTACACCAAGCCAGAGAAGTTTTAACAGGTTTATTATAATGTTCAATAGTCCAGGTTTCCAATAAATGGGGAAGAGCAAGTCCAGGTTACAGGGAGGGTACAGATCCAGGTCAGGGCAGGTGTGGTACCGTAATGTCCTAGTGTCCGTGGTGAGTCCAAAGGAGAGGCCCGATAGTGGAGAGCAGGATGGTGGTGGCAGGAGTGAAGCGGAGGCAGGAGTCAGGTTCCAAATATATGGTTGTCTTGACTATGATCTGACGATGAGTGGAAAGTTTGACAGGGTCTTAAAGGCTGAGGTGATTATGGTGAATGAGCTGCAGCTGGAACCCTGACTCCCGCACACCAGACTTCACTCCTGCAATCAAGGACAGACAGAGGGAAGGGAGAGAGCAGAGAGAGAGCTACCTAGCAGCAGTAGGCCTAACATTAACTCAATGATATATATACTTTTTTCATTCTTTGTGACAAGTATTAATGCCAAAATAACAGGCAAAAAAAGGTAAGCCCCCCCAAAAATGAATGACGGGTCGCCACTGCAAATTTAGTTATCTACCCACCTCATTCCTTTCTTTTAGCATGTGCACGTAGTAATAAGTACCCCATCATGCTTTCAGGATACGTGTCTTTTCAGATTCCACAGTGATTCTTTAGTTGTGGACACTACATCACCGCACTCCCTCTCTTGCTCTTGGTCCTCATCTTTGTAAGTCACCTTGATTTAGCACCTGTGTGTTTTTATCAGTTTCTTTATGAAAATATTTAGCGAACTCCATGACAGTAGCTAAAGCAAGGGGCTACAGCAGCACACAAGTAGACTACAAAATGCATGCTGGGACGGAGCACGCCCTGAGCTCGTGAAGTGAGCGCTGTTGGAGACTGGAGCGAAATTGGAGCGGGCGAGAAGGCCGACGCTCCAACCTTTGGGAAACTCACTCTGCTCTCCAGTCAAATTGGGCATGCTCCACTCCTCGCTCCGCTCACATACTCTGCTGGAAACATCCATTCAGACTGAGACGGGCCACATTTCAAATAGTAGTGCATAGAGCCCTGGTAAAACGTAGTGCACTATATAGGGAATAGGGTGCCATTTGGGACGCATGTCAGGAGGTCTACGTTCGACTGTGTCGCAAATGGCACCCTATTCCCTAAAGTAGTGCACTACTTTGTTACCATAGGGCCCTAGTCAAAAGTAGTGCACTATATTTGGAATAGGGTACCATTTGGGACACAGTCAGGGTGTCAAAACATATGATATAGGACTGTCTGTAATTTTGGAGTGCATCCTATTTTCATTCACGTTCATTCATCGTTGATGTTGACTGCTAAAAACGTGTTACGCCTGATCTGTTTAATCATTGAACACATTGTTGAGCGTTCATGCTACTTGTGTGTTCCAGTTCTCCTAAACTGGTTGCCCCGATGAGGAGGCGTGACGAGTGGCAGCGCAACACGATGAGAGACAGAGTTTAAGGTAAACAATAGACTTTAGGCTTTAATGATAACTTAAGTTTGTAATACACAATGAATAACTGTATCCAAGACCTGCCTAAATATGTACATTCATTGTTTCAAGACACATTATAACATGTATCAAGACAAGAAAGACAGCATTGTTGGAACATGTGGCACCATCCCAATCATGTCTTTGAAGGTGCAGAGATGATGGTGTCTGGCAGTGCCATTCTGTGCAGTCGATGACCACTTGTGTGTCCGGACTCCTCTGGTAAGTGAGCCTTCTCTTCTTCCTCTGACTTCCAGAGACACTTGACACCAAGCAAAGCATAGAGGAAGTTGGCCCATGTGATGACGATCCGACTCACTGTGCACTGGCTGATGTTAAACCTGTGAGCCAAATCCCTCTGCTTCAAACCCACAGAGAGGTGGGTCATGAAGAGGAAGAATTCGTCTATGGGCTGCAGGACTGTCTGTTGAAGAAAGTGAAAACAAACATAAGTACATGAACATCCAATACTACAACAACAACAAAAAATGTTTAGCCCTTAGAGAAGTGGTATTCAAAGTCGGGACCGTACAGACATTTGGGGGAAATATAAGTTTAATAAGAGAGATCAAAATGTAATGAATGGAAGGTTATTTGTTGATGTAAACATCAAAATGTAATGAATGGAAGGTTATTTATTGATGTAAACATCAAAATGTAATGAACGGAAGGTTATTTATTGATGTAAACATCAAAATGTAATGAATGGAAGGTTATTTGTTGATGTAAACATCAAAGTGTAATGAACTGAACTTTATTTGTTGATGTAAACATCAAAATGTACAGATTTGCCATCTGTGCCATCAGATTTGGGGAGAACTGGGGTCACCGGAAATCCTGGCAAAATAAAAATGGGGCCCGCTGAAAAAGTTTGAATACCACTGCCTAAGAGGGAAGAGAAACCATGCCTCAATAACAATTCAGTAAACCATTCACAGAATTATCTCTCCTTAACACAGCAGTTAGTATCATTATTCCAGTTGGCTTTGATTGAAAGATGGAACCAGGCTTTTGACAGTAATATGGCTGTGTTTTACAGATCAGTAGGCCACTATAGCATTATATTGACTGATGCTGCTGCCACTTTGACAAAAACAGTTTATGAAAGATTGTACCTCCTTGTTCTTCTTTAACACTTCTCTTTCTCTCGTTACACTAATCATCTTGTGTGTGTCACGTTCGATGAGCTTCCAGAAGGCCATTAGGTGGGCATGAGTTGCAAACCTATGTGAAAGTTGGAACATATTATAATGAGAGAGCATGGCGTTTGCAACGCCAGGGTTGTGGGTTTGATTCCCACGGGGGGCCAGTATAAAAAGATATGTATTCACTAACTGTAAGTCGCTCTGGATAAGAGCGTCTGCTAAATGACTAAAATGTAAAAATGTAAAAAATGATTAAGAAATAGATTAGAAATGACATAATATTACAACCAGTGAAGCATCCCTCTGAATAACTCCTACTGCAGCATGACAGAGTGATAGAGGGAGAGAGACAGAGATGTATCTGTTTATTTTCCCTTTTGTACTTTACTATTTGCACATTGTTACAACACTGTACATAGACATAATATAACATGTGAAAGGTCTCTTATTCTTTTGAAACTTGTATTAATTTCTGATAGTTTATTTCACTTTTGTTTATTATCTATTTCACTTGCTTTGGCAATGTAAAGATACGTTTCCCATGCCAATAAAGCCCTTTGAAATTAAATTGAATTGAGAGACAGGGACAGAGAATGGTGGGTAGAGACTACACAGAGAGAGGGCAAGCAAGGGAGAGAGAGAGATGGCCAGATGGAGAAAAACAAGCCTACGGCAGGGCCCGAGTATGTCGCATGTCGTATGTCGTAACCCTTCCACTGGAAGAGGACAACCAGAGCTCCCTTCCTTAATCGCCTGCACCCGATGCTGGTCGAAGGCTCGATCAAGTCCTCAGCTTGGAAATGACGGCTGCAGACCCTGGTGTGATTTGTCATTGTGAATTTGTCATGTCGAATATTTATTAGCCACCTTCTCCGTGCTTCTTCTAATGTTGGAAAAGTGTAGAAGCTCAACACGGAGTTGAACTTTGCCAATGCGTCACATTTTGGCACACAGCAATGCTCCGCTGAGGTGCTACCTTCCCGTTGCTGAAATGTTAACGTTTTGCACTTAACCGAAATCATTATATTTTTTTATAGAAAACTAATGAATAATTTTTAAAATCAGGAAAAGTTTGGAGAAAATACACAGTGTTTGCTAGCTAGCTACTGTTCATGTTGTGGTTTGTTTACCTAATTTTTTTGCTGAAGTACGTGGGCTTGGCGTCGTCATTCTACCCTATAGAAACTCAGACTGTTGATTCTATCTTAGATGTACACTACCGGTCAAAAGTTTTAGAACACCTACTCATTCAAGGGTTTTTCTTTATTTGGACTATTTTCTATGTTGTAGAATAATAGTGAAGACATCAAAAATATGAAATAACAAATATGGAATCATGTAGTAACCAAAAAAGTGTTAAACAAATCAAAATATATTTTCTATTTCAGATTCTTCAAATAGCCACCCTTTGCCTTGATGACAGCTTTGCACGCTCTTGGCATTCTCTCAACCAGCTTCATGAGGTAGTCACCTGGAATGCATTTCAATTAACAGGTGTGCCTTCTTAGAAGTTAATTTGTGGAATTTATTTCCTTCTTTATGAGTTTGAGCAAATCAGTTGTGTTGTGACAAGGTAGGGCAGGTATACAGAAGATAGCCCTGTTTGGTGAAGACCAAGTCCATATAATGGCAAGAACAGCTCAAATAAGCAAAGAGAAATGACAGTCCATCATTACCTTAAGACATGAAGGTCAGTCAATACGGAACATTTCAAGAACTTTGAAAGTTTCTTCAAATGCATTCGCAAAAACCATCAAGCGCTATGATGAAACTGTCTCTCATGAGGATCGCCAACTGTTCAGAGGGGACTGTGTGAATCAGGCCTTCATGGTTGAATTGCTTCAAAGAAACCACTACTAAAGGACACCAATAAGAAGAAGAGACATGCTTGGGCCAAGAAACACAAGTAATGGACATTAGACCGGTGGAAATGTGTCTTTTGGTCTTGAGTCCAAACTTCTGTGTCTTAGTGAGACGCGGTGTGGGTGAACGGAAGATCTCTGCATGTGTAGTTCCCACCGTAAAGCATGGAGGAGGAGGTGTTATGGTGTGGGGGTGCTTTGCTGGTGACACTGTCTGTGATTTATTTAGAATTCAACGCACACTTAACCAACATGGCTACCACAGCATTCTGCAGCGATACGCCATCCCATCTGGTTTGGGCTTAGTGGGACTATCATTTGTTTTTCAACAGGACAATGACCCAAAACACACCTCCAGGCTGTGTAAGGGCTATTTTACCAACAAGGAGAGTGCACGTCTCTCTCCTAATTGAACTGTCTCTGTCTCTGTCTCTGTCCCTAACCCTTAATGAATCCATACTAAATACCATACATCAGGGAGGGTCTCTCTCCTTATTGAACTGTCTCTGTCTCTGTCCCTAACTCTTAATGAATCCATACTAAATACCATACATCAGGGAGGGTCTCTCTCCTTATTGAACTGTCTCTGTCTCTGTCCCTAACCCTTAATGAATCCATACTAAATACCATACATCAGGGAGGGTCTCTCTCCTAATTGAACTGTCTCTGTCTCTGTCCCTAACTCTTAATGAATCCATACTAAATACCATACACCAGGGAGGGTCTCTCTCCTTATTGAACTGTCTCTGTCTCTGTCCCTAACCCTTAATGAATCCATACTAAATACCATACATCAGGGAGGGTCTCTCTCCTAATTGAACTGTCTCTGTCTCTGTCCCTAACTCTTAATGAATCCATACTAAATACCATACATCAGGGAGGGTCTCTCTCCTTATTGAACTGTCTCTGTCATTAGATGCACCACACCAGAAGGAATTAATTGGATTTAGGAGGCAGTCTCTGTCACACTCCACTAGAATAGACAAACACACATATATAGACAGAAACACACACACACACATGCAGAAGCACACACATATACTGGACAGAAAGACACACACACATACACACAAACATGCAGAAGCACACACATATACTGGACAGAAAGACACACACACATACACACACCTGCACACACACACAGTCAGACAGACAGACACACCTACCACCGTACCCTTCCCCCAATTAAGTAATGTCAAGGAAATGTCTGGCACAGCTCCCACATCCCAAAGAGCTGTCTGCGCCCCTCATACACACACACACACACACACACACACACGCAGGCACATAAATGGGGTCCCCAGCGAATTGTGTGTGGCCTCCTTGGTATTGGATACAGTGTTGCCATGGCAGCCACGTTTTCTCCATGTGGCGATTCATAGAGAGGAGCCACTCCCATTTTTTTTTTAGACATAATTCAGCTTAACACAAACACGCACTGGCACACAAAGAAATACCTTTTACTGAACCCCCTATTTTCCTCTAAGAGGAGGACATATTCTGTGGCAAGGAGTGGCATGACGGCACAAACACACTGGTACCCAGGCTAACATAGAAATGGAAACACACTGGTACCCAGGCTACTGTAATGAATTGCCAGTCGCCTAAACGTTCCAATAAATCAACACAATAAGGACAGAGACAGAAAGATTCAGTTCCAGCTGATTTTATTTCCGTCTTGAAAAAACTAAACAAACAAACAAATAAAAATGATCTGTACAGAGGTCTGAGGCAGTCATTGACCCGATTGGCTGGCGTTGAGTTCTATATTCAAATGAGATATGGTACGATTGGAGGAAACATATGATCCATACACACAGCGTATTGCACAAATGAAAACAAATAAAAAATGGTTTTAAGACAGAAAATCCTGGACCACAATCATCTTTAACATCATAATGACAAAAGATGGCAATTTTTGTGTCTGTCGTTGATCATTATACATAGAAACACAATCTTATCTGCTTTATAGTACAGTCAATAAACATAAATATCTTCAATTGATATTCCCCCCAAAAAAATCTTCAACACAACAGCTATACATATACCTGAATCTGAAATACAATTGCTAATTTGCCATGCCATAATATAGGAAAACAATTAGCTAGCTAGTCTTAGCCAAGTAAGCCAACAGGAAGAAAAAACGATTAAATATTCGTATTATGCAATTGCGCAATGATAGATGATCGAAGCACTTCATACACCTTTCTCCACCTCCCTCTGACTCAAATAGGCATTTAGAATGTGTGAGTGTCACATTCCATCCAGTGGTTTCAAAATCAAACACATCACCACAAAAGCATACCGATGTTTTCTCTCAATCCAACAGCATATTTCATCTCTTTAACAATTCTGATATAGCCTGGGTACCAGTCTGTTTCTGCCGTCTTGCCACTCCTTGACAAGGACTTGACAAGATGGCACAAACAGATCTGGGTCCAGGTTATGCCAATCCACTGTTGAAACAGTCACTGGGTGCAGCCCTGACACGCCAGTGTAGTAGCGTGTGTTTGTTTACTCGGCTGGTGAAATATAGACACTGTGCCTTTAAGAAGCATGTGGCGCAATACTGTCAAGTGTAAACATTGTAGCGGGGAGCAGATTATGTGACAACAGACCCTCTGGCTTTGAACATCAGGAATCCAAACCACCACCTACTGGCACCCCCCTCCATAGATATTGTTACAAAAATACACGTATAGAAAATGACACTTACTGAGTTCTCCTTTAAAAAGTGAGAAATATCAACATTTAAATAAGATACACTTCTAGCCCTCCTGCACAGGGATGCAGACAGGTGCATGGTTTACACACAAACGAGACCTATTATACCATAACAATACTTCAAAGTATAAAAAAACAACATGTTCGGCTGGTGTAAATACATCGATATAAAAAACGGCATCTGATTTAGAATAACTACAGCCAGATGCACTAGGCGTTGCGCAGTAAGGGAATTGGTCCTGAAATGTGCATTCAGAGCGTAAAAGGTTTCAGAGAAAAGATTCTGAGTTTGAGTTGTTCATTAAAAGTCCTGCCGTTGAGAGGAAAGCTGGTGATTGTGAACTGTGTTCTGTGGTCGCACGCACACACACTCCACGCACGCACGCACGCACGCACACACACACACACACACACACACACACACACACACACGCACGCACACACACACACACACACACACACTCAGCGCGGTAATGACATTGTACTAAACATTATTATTTCAGATTCATCAGTCAATGTAACAGTACAGAATACTCCATAAGGGAGTGCATGCATGTTAAGCTTCAGAAAAACCAACCTGAATATTACCTCCATAAACCTCATCCACACAGGGGACAACAACTAGAGTGGGTCACTTATACTGCGTTCATCTCCATGGCAACGTCAAGCTCTCCAAAAGCCCCTTTACCCATACAGTCATGTTCACCATCAACTCACAAACCTCCTCCTGTGGGCTGGGTTGAATACTTCAGTTCAGTAAGTCCATGGGTGTGTGTCTGTGTGTGTCTGTGTCACTTCTAACAGAGGCGGGCTCAGAGTCCTTCTCTCTTCTCTCTCCAAATGCAAGCTATGCACTTTCCTTCTGCCCTGCCCACTAGGCAACAATGCGCCCCTGTCTGTCCCAGTTCGTGTCTTTGATCTGTGTCAATACCCACATGGAACAGATGATGATGTTTTTATACACACACCCTGCCCGAATAACCTAAACACATGTCGTTAATATTAGGCTATTCTTTCCAAAACGAGAGGATAGTTCAGCGCACATTTCACTCCCCAATAATCTGAAAGAACGTCTAAAGATTCTTCTTTAACACTCACTGGGCTTTAGTGTTGCGCAAGGCTTCTCTTCTTCTACTCGTGTTCTCTGTGTTTTCTCTCCTTTCCGCCGCTCAGTAAGTGAAGACGAGGTTGGAGATGGTGGATTCCAGCCAGTCTCCCGAGATCATCTCGCTGACCTCGGGGGTGCAGTAGTCGGGGAAGTCAAAGTGAGATCCCGCACCACACTCCCCGAAGCTCCAGTCCAGATCTCTGTCGAGCTCCGACTCACATGGCCCCATGCTGCCCAGAGACATGCTCTCAAACCCGGGGCTCGGCTGTAGCTCGAACCGCTCGTCCTCCAGTTCTTCATCAGAGGAAGAAGAGAGAGAGGAGGAAGAGGAGTGAGAGGCGGACGGGGTTGGAGAGGACGCACGTGTGTACCTGAGGCGGGCTGCCAATGATGGTGAGGATGATGAAGGGTTGGAGGAACGCGCTTCGCTCGTCCCCGTCGCCTGGTCTTCATACAGGCTCATCGGGTCACTAGACTCAGACGAGCTGCTCAGGGCGGGACTGCCCGGGACTCCCACAGAGGGTGGCCCGCTGTCTAAGCTCCCTCCCCCGCTAAACATGAAGCCGCGCCTGGCTGGCTTTTCTGGTATCTGCCGGGCACCAGTCACTGACCTGGATTTGTAGAGCGTGTGGTGATCCGCGGGAGACGCACACTCCTGCCCCTGGGTAGGCAGCTTGGCGCTCCCCTGGCCCGGCTTGTGCGCTCTGCTGTTCCCCCTAGACCCAGAGCTTCTTTTCAAGGAGGACTTAGAACCCCCGCTCCTATCTGCGCTTTTCTCTCCCCTCTCTCCCCGCTCTGTCTTGGAGCTGGGCGTTTTAACCTTCTTCCGTGGCCGGTACTTGTAGTCAGGGTAGTCGGCCATGTGCTTGAGTCTCAGCCGCTCTGCTTCCCGGATGAACGGGATCTTATCTGTGTCTTTGAGCAGTTTCCAGCGCTTGCCCAGCCGCTTGGAGATCTCGGCGTTGTGCATGTCCGGGCTCTGCTCCATGATCTTTCTCCTCTCGATCTGAGACCACACCATAAATGCGTTCATCGGTCTCTTGATGTGTCCCGTGGGGGTTTTACACCAGGCGACGTTGCCTCGGTCCCCTCCCGTGGAGGATAGCGGAGACCCGGGAGTAGGAGACGCGTCCATCTCCAAGTCCATATCCCCGGTATCGGTGGAGTCCCCACCGGGAGAGAAGGGATCCGTGCTCTCTGCGTGGCTCGTGTGCTGTACCATTGTCTCTCGGTTAGACAGAAAACCTAATTTAAAAAAAATGCTGTTCTGAATTATGTTGTTATGTTGTGAAAGTGCGTAAAAGTTGCCAGTGTTGTTATATCATCAGTTTACTTTCAGTCTCTCAATAAACGTATGTTTATGTAACCACACGGACGGAATGCGTAAAAGTTATTGCAAGTCTTCCTCTGTCTTTCTGTTCAGTGCTCTGTCTGTTCAGTCCGTTTTGAAGACGCTGCGCACTTAGTCTCTAGGGCGCGTAAATCTTCCAAAAGAGAAACGAAATAACTCATTAAAATCTTCAACGTTCTGAACTCAAACGTTCAACTGCCAGTGCGACTGAAAACTCGCCCTGTGATACCTAGAGGACCTCGCTGCTGAAAACAACACTGTAACTTTCCTATGAGAGGTATAATATCGCTGTCTGCGCAGCTCGCCTTAGCAGTGAGAGAACCATGTGGAAGAATGGAAGTGTCGCACTTTTTCATAGTCCTCTCTTTCTTTATCGGTCTGTTAGTATACTGTAAACATAACGTTCAACGCCACACAGTTTTATATCCCCTTCGCGAGAAATAAAGGCTACACTAAACAGCCAATCACAGACTGTCTCTATCCTGTTTTTGTCCAAACCACGCCCAGTCCGCGTCCATTGGCTGAATAAACCGTGTAATAATAATCGGTGTGCAATGAGCATTCGTGTATCTGACCTCATTCCTGTCTGACGGAACCGAACTGAGAGTCCTTTCTCCACCGTCTTTCTCAATAATAAGACCCATGCTTAGAAGTAGAAATGCATTACTTCAATGCAATGTGGATAAGTGATTCTGGAATTAGATCTTGTATAATATGGATTATATAAACAAAAAGGAAAGTAAACTATTTCAGTAAATGTTATTAAATGACATGTTCTATTAAACCAAAGACAGCCATGACAGGGATCGACATACATAAGACAATAAACATTTATAAAATAAACAGATTTTTGTTTAAATAACCTATTATTAATTCAATCACATAAAGAGTAACCATTAGATAAATCATAAGAAAACCATCATATCCATATTCCACCAACATGTTTATTGTTGATCTAACAGCTATAGGTTATTGTTTGTGCGCGCCACGTTCCCTATAGTTTACAAGACCATGCGCTCATAGCGGAGCTGTTATTGTTCTGTCTCTCTCTCAGCTGCGCTCTGGTTGGTTCCGCGGCATCGCTAGATGTCAGCGTAGAGCCAGAGAGAAAGTGATTAATGTTTTCATCATAAGTGTGTGTGTGTGTGTGTGTGCATGTGTATGTGCGCCATACATAAATCAGACATTTGAATATCAATTACTTGTCATCCTGTCATCATCGCGATACCTTTACAAGTTTGTTTTCCGTTCATCAAGGATATTTACACCCCTCCCCAAACACACATTTTTAGAAATTTTAAGCCGGTTTCCTTTAGATACTGTATTGTATTTATTTAAATACACAATCATAGCGTGTATTCCTGACTTAGTTACTCAGCAGGATAACTGAACTGGCATTAGTGATTGTCTTGTTTTCTCCAACACTACGCTGACCGCTCTGAAACAGGAGGTGACCCTTCAATGACACGCGCCTCTCCAGATAAATTAACTGGAAGCTTGAGCAAGCTTCTTCAATGACATGTATTGTACAATGATGACTTTAAATGATTTTAAACTCATAATTGACTGTGAGAACATCTGTTGATTCTGTCAAGCAGAGGACTCTTGTTGGAACCAACAATGGGACATTGATAAAGATCCATTCTTTAAATAACACATAACGCGCACGCGCACGCGCACCGACTCTTATGAAGTGGTTAACACACACACACACACACGCACACACACACACACACACACACACACACACACACACACACACACACACACACACACACACACCGACTCTTATGAAGTGGTTAACACACACACTGTTGGGTGTGTTTAAACAGATGTTTAATGTATCTGTAATCTTATCAGTAATCTAGCCTAGTGAGCAGCTGTTGTCTAGCAGGTGTTGTAGCATCCCAAATGACGCCCTATTCCGTATATAGTCCAAATGCACACTGTGTTTCTGTTCAATCCATTCCTTCCTGTTTCCCTTCAGCTATGAAACCTGACCGCTATCTTACAATCAAAGGTTGGCCCACAGAATTAAATAGACACACACACACACGCGCGCGCACACACACACACACAAATTCACGCGCACACACACACACACACACACACACAGGCGCAATTGTATAACACCAAGACCTCCCGGGTTATTCATCAAGCTTTATGGTGGATTTATTCATCAAGCTTTACGGTGGGTTATTCATCAAGCTTTACTGTGGGTTATTCATCAAGCTTTACTGTGGGTTATTCATCAAGCTTTACTGTGGGTTATTCATCAAGCTTTACTGTGGGTTATTCATCAAGCTTTATGGTGGGTTATTCAACATGCTTTATGGTTGGTTATTCATCAAGCTTTAATGTGGGTTATTTATCAAGCTTCATGGTGGGTTATTCATCAAGCTTTATGGTGGGTTATTCATCAATCTTTTTGGTGGGTTATTTATCAAGCTTCATGGTGGGTTATTCATCAAGCTTTATGGTGGGTTATTCAACAAGCTTAATGGTGGGTTATTCATCAAGCTTTATGGTGAGTTATTCAACAAGCTTTTTGGTGGGTTATTCAACAAGCTTTTTGGTGGGTTATTCAACAAGCTTTTTGGTGGGTTATTCAACAAGCTTCATGGTGGGTTATTCAACAATCTTTTTGGTGGGTTATTTATCAAGCTTCATGGTGGGTTATTCATCAAGCTTTATGGTGGGTTATTCAACAAGCTTAATGGTGGGTTATTCATCAAGCTTTATGGTGAGTTATTCAACAAGCTTTTTGGTGGGTTATTCATCAATCTTTTTGGTGGGTTATTTATCAAGCTTCATGGTGGGTTATTCATCAAGCTTTATGGTGGGTTATTCAACAAGCTTAATGGTGGGTTATTCATCAAGCTTTATGGTGGGTTATTCATCAAGCTTCATGGTGGGTTATTCAACAAGCTTTATGGTGGGTTATTCAACAAGCTTTATGGTGGGTTATTCATCAAGCTTTACTGTGGGTTATTCATCAAGCTTTACGGTGGGTTATTCATCAAGCTTTACGGTGGGTTATTCATCAAGCTTTATGGTGGGTTATTCATCAAGCTTCATGGTGGGTTATTCATCAAGCTTTATGGTTGGTTATTCATCAAGCTTTACTGTGGGTTATTCATCAAGCTTCATGGTGGGTTATTCAACAAGCTTTATGGTGGGTTATTCATCAAGCTTTATGGTGGGTTATTCATCAAGCTTCATGGTGGGTTATTCAACAAGCTTTATGGTGGGTTATTCATCAAGCTTTATGGTGGGTTATTCATCAAGCTTCATGGTGGGTTATTCAACAAGCTTCATGGTGGGTTATTCATCAAGCTTTATGGTGGGTTATTCATCAAGCTTCATGGTGGGTTATTCAACAAGCTTTATGGTGGGTTATTCATCAAGCTTTATGGTGGGTTATTCATCAAGCTTCATGGTGGGTTATTCAACAAGCTTTATGGTGGGTTATTCAACAAGCTTTATGGTGGGTTATTCATCAAGCTTTACTGTGGGTTATTCATCAAGCTTTATGGTGGGTTATTCATCAAGCTTTATGGTGGGTTATTCATCAAGCTTCATGGTGGGTTATTCATCAAGTTTTATTGTGGGTTATTCAACAACATTTACAGCACCTGGTAAAATGACCACCTGGGTTCTGAAACCTGTTTGACAAATAATAGATTCTGTTTGCGTCCCAAATGACACCCTTTCCCCCATATAGTGCACAACTTCTGATCACGGCCCATAGGGAATGTAAGGAATAGGTTGCCATTTGGGACTCTATGTCTCATGCCTTTTACGTTGCCTGTTCAGGGTGATAGGAAGTGTACAGAGCAAGTGTTGATTGTTTTGTTCTACCTTGCAGATGTGTTGTATCGGTTCAAGACTTTGGGCATTCACACGGACAATAAGCTTTATGAATGACTCCTACTGAACTAGAGTCCTAGGGTTTGTGCCAAATGGCACCCTATTCCCTATGGGTTCTGGTCAAAAGTAGTGCACTACATTGGGAATAGGGTGCCATTTGGGACTCAATCATACTATGCAGTGGATTTACTTTGCTGTTATTCTCCATGAGTAGCCTACACAGCGAATCAGTTAACAACAGTCATCTCTATGCAGGGGTCGGTGCTCAACCGCATGATTTCCATGGACAGTTAGAGGCTTCCCTTTCGTCCTAACTGCAGAGGAATGGCACAGACAATTTGACTTAAGTTCATGCACAATGGGGCCTTTAAGTGTTTGTGTGCGTGTGTGTGTGTGTGTTTGTGTGTGTGTGTGTGTATGCCGTTAATGCAAATACTTTTCTTGTTTAACTAAGTGAAGGGGACTTTCCAACTGGTTCAAACTTGAAATCCTGGAAAAACTCCAACTGAGTTATAGCAGGCTTGTTAGAATGACTCATTGCATGCAAACACACACACACGTACACATACACATGCACACACACACATACACACACACGCACACACACACACACACACACACACACTGACCAGTCTCTGTGCTCTGAGTCATAAGCAGACTGCATGTTCTGTCTACTGTATGTATGAAGGTGACAGACAGCACAGGTGGTCACTGTTACCAGCCACTGATACCAGAAGGCCCTGCACAGCACAATCTTTAAAAAAACAAACATCATGAGGATGAAAAGAGAGGGACAGCTGGTATGAAAACAGAAATATAGAACGCAGGGAGATCAGAGGGAGATCAGAGGGAGAACATAGGGAGATCAGAGGGGAATCAGAGGGAGATCAGAGGGCGAGCAGAGGGAGGACAGAGGGAGAACATAGGGAGATCAGAGGGAGATCAGAGGGGAGGGAGATCAGAGGGAGATCAGAGGGAGATCAGAGAGAGATCAGAGGGAGAACAGAGGGAGATCAGAGGGGAATCAGAGGGAGATCAGAGGGAGATCAAAGGGAGGACAGAGGGAGATCAGATGGAGAACAGAGGGAGATCAGAGGGAGATCAGAGGGTGATCAGAGGGAGATCAGAGGGAGAACAGAGGGAGAACAGAGGGAGATCAGAGGGAGGGCAGAGGGAGATCAGAGGGAGATCAGAGGGATAACAGAGGGAGATCAGAGGGGAATCAGAGGGAGAACAGAGGGAGATCAGAGGGGAGGGAGATCAGAGGGAGATCAGATGGAGACCAGAAGGAGATCAGAGGAGATACGATCCACTCAGGAAAAGTAATACAAGAGGAGAGATTACAGGTAAAACACAAATACATTCACATCATTCACAGATACTTGGAGTGGAGAGAGAGAGAGAGAGAGACAGAGAGACAGAGAGAAAGAGACAGACAGACTCAGGTGTGAAACAGGGAAGAGACTCAGGGGGTATGCTAATTTGGTATAGAGCAGACCTAATCCACTCTATTAAATTAGTCAAAACAGGAACATTTTACGTCTGGCTAGAATTTAATAAGGAAATTATCTCAACAGAGAAAAATGTCCTCATGTGTGCTACATATATCCCCCCTCTAGAATCCCCATACTATAACGATGACAGCTCCTCCATCCTAAAGGGGGAGATCAACCATTTCCAAGCTCAGGGACATGTACTAGTCTGTGGCGACATGAATGCTAGAAGTGGACAAGAACCTGACACTCTTAGCACACAGGGGGACAAACACCTACCTGAAGATGACAGCATTCCCTCCCAAATATGCCCCCCTAAAAACAACTATGACAAAATAACCTACAAAAATGGGTCACAGCTCTGTCGCACGCTGGCTCTGTACATAGTCAATGGTAGGCTTCGAGGGGACTCCTATGGTAGGTACACCTATAGCTCATCTTTTGGCAGTAGTACTGTAGACTACTTTATCACTGACCTCAACCTAGAGTATCGCAGAGCTTTCACAGTCAGCCAACTCACACCCCTATCAAATCACAGCAAAATCACAGTCTACTTGAACAGAGCAATACTCAACCATAAGGCATCAAAGCCAAAGGCCAACTGCATATTATTAAGAAATGCTATAGATGGAAGGAAAGTAGTGTAGAAACCTACCAAAAAACAATTAGGCAACAATAAAGTCAATCCCTTTTAGACTGAATTTCCTGGACAAAACGTTTCACTGTACTAGTGAAGGTGTAAACTTGGCAGTAAAAAAACCTAAACAGTATATCTGACCTCTCAGCTTCCCTATCCAATTTTATTTAAAATCAAATCAAATCAAATCGTATTTGTCACATACACGTGTGTTAGCAGATGTTACAGCGGGTGTAGCAAAATGCTTGTGCTTCTAGCTCCGACAGTGCAGTTATATCTAACAAGTAAAATCTAACAATTTCACAACATATACCCAATATGTAAGAAATGGAATTTCAGAATATATACATATATGGACAAGCAATGACAGAGCGGCATGGACGAAGATACAGTAGAATATTATAGAATAGAATGCAGTATATACATATGAGATGAGTAGTGCAAGATATGTAAACATTATTAAAGTGACTAGTGTTCCATTTCTTAAAGTGGCCAGTGATTTCAAATAGGCAGCAGCAGCCTCTAATGTGCTAGTGATGGCTATTTAACAGTCGGATGGCCTTGAGATAGAAGCTGTTTTTCAGTCTCTCGGTCCCAGCTTTGATGCACCTGTACTGACCTCGCCTTCTGGATGATAGCGGGGTGAGCAGGCAGTGGCTCGGGTGGTTGATGTCCTTGATTATATTTTTGGCCTTCCTGTGACATCGGGTGCTGTAGGTGTCCTGGAGGGTGGGTAGTTTGCCCCTGGTAATGCGTTCGGCACACTGCACCACCATCTGGAGAGCCTTGCAGTTGCGGACGGTGCAGTTGCCGTACCAGGCGGTGATACAGCCTGACAGGATGCTCTCAATTGTGCATCTGTAAAAGTTTGTGAGGGATTTAGGTGCTAAGCCAAATTTCTTCAGGCTCCTGAGGTTGAAGAGGCTCTGTTGCGCCTTCTTCACCACACTGTCTGCGTGAGTGGACCATTTCAGTTTGTCAGTGATGTGTACGCCAAGGAACTTGAAGCTTTCCACCTTCTCCACTGCGGTCCCGTCGATGTGGATAGGGAGGTGCACCCTCTGCTGTTTCCTGAAGTCCACAATCATCTCCTTTGTTTTGTTGATGTTGAGTTAGAGGTTATTTTCCTGGCACCACACTCCCAGAGCCCTCACCTCCTCCCTGTAGGCGGTATCATCATTGTTGGTAATCAAGCCTACTACTGTTGTGTCATCTGCAAACTTGATGATTGAGTTGGAGGCGTGCATGGCCACGCAGTCATGGGTGAACAGGGAGTACAGTAGGGGGCTGAGCACGCACCCTTGTGGGGCCCCAGTGTTGAGGATCAGCGAAGTGGAGATGTTGTTTCCTACCTTCATCACCTGGGGGCAGCTTTCTTGGGTACAGGAACAATGTTGGCCATCTTGAAGCATGTGGGAACAGCAGACTGGGAAAGGGAGAGATTGAATATGTCAGTAAACACACCAGCCAGCAGGTCTGCGCATGCTCTGAGGATGCAGCTAGGGATGCCGTCTGGGCTGGCAGCCTTGGGGGGGTTAACATGCTTAAATGTCTTAATACCGTCGGCCACAGAGAAGGAGAGGCCATAGTCCTTGGTAGTGGGCCTCGTCAGTGGCACTGTGTTATCCTCAAAGCGGGCGAAGAAGGTGTTTAGCTTGTCTGGAAGCGAGACGTCGGTGTCGGCGACGTGGCTGGTTTTCCTTTTGTAGTCTGTGATTGTCTGTAGACCCTGCCACATACGTCTCGTGTATGAGCCATTGAATTGTGACTCCACTTTGTCTCTATAATGATGTTTTGTCCGTTTCATTGCCTGGCGGAGTGAGTAACTACACTGTTTGTATTCTGCCATATTCCCAGTCACCTTGCCATGGTTAAATGCAGTGGTTCGCGCTTCAGTTTGCTGCCATCTATCCACGGTTTCTAGTTAGGGTAGGTTTAAATAGTCACAGTGGGCACAACATCACCTATACACTTCCTGATAAACTCAGTGACCGTTTCAGTGTATTCGTCTAGATTATTTTTGCAAGCTACCCGGAACATATCCCAGTCCGCATGATCAAAACAATCTTGAAGGGTGGATTCTGATTGGTCAGACCAGCGTTGAATAGTCCTTAGCACAGGTATTTCCTGTTTGAGTTCCTGCCTATAGGAAGGGAGGGCGGGGGAGGGCCTTATAACCATCCCGGAAATTCGAATAGCAGCGCCAGGGATAGGATAAAGTAATCCTTCTACCCCCCCTTACCCCACCCCAAAGAAAGAAATATATATTTTTAAATAATAATAATAATAATTAAATAAATAAATGAAGAGATAAAATAAAAAATTAAATATATAAAATAAATAATAATAAAAATACAAAATAAAAATGTAAAAACAAAGATTTTTTGTTGTTGATATAAATAAAAAAAATAAAAAATAAAATAAATATGAAGCAAAATAACATATTGTAAAGTGGTTATCCTACTGGCTATAAGGTGAATGCACCAATTTGTAAGTCGCTCTGGATAATAAAAATTGAAAAATAAAAAGTAAAAAACATTTTTATTTTATTTTATTAAATTAAACAACAAAAATAAAATACAAATAAATGGAACTAAAAAAAAGTTATACATTTATAAGAAAAAAGAAAAAAAGAAAAAAAGAAATAAAAAAGAACATATTGTAAAGTGGTTATCCCACTGGCTATAAGGTGAATGCACCAATTTGTAAGTCGCTCTGGATAAGAGCGTCTGCTAAATGACGTAAATGTAAAATGTAAATGTACAACAGTCGATATGTTGATAGAACTTCGGCAGCATAGTCCTCAAATTTGCTTTGTTAAAATACCCAGCTACAATAAATGCAGCCTCAGGATATGTGGTTTCCAGTTTGCATAAAGTCCAGTGAAGTTCTTTGAGGGCCGTCGTGGTATCGGCTTGAGGGGGGTATACACGGCCGTGACTATAACCGAATAAAATTATCTTGGGAGATAATACGGTCGGAATTTGATTGTGAGGTATTCTAGGTCGGGTGAACAAAAGGACTCGAGTTCCTGTATGTTACTACAATTACACCATGAGTCGTTAATCATGAAACACACACCTCTGCCCTTCTGCTTCCCGGAGAGCTATTTACTCCTGTCTGCGCGATGAACTGAGAACCCATCTGGCCTGACCGATTTCGATAGAATATCCCAAGAGAGCCATGTTTCTGTGAAACAAAGTATGTTACATGCGTTGATGTCCCTCTGGAAAGAAATCCTTGCCCGGAGCTCGTCGAACTTGTTAACCAGAGACTGAACATTAGCGAGTAGTATACTTGGAAGCGTTGGGTGGTGTGCATGCCTCCTAAGTCGAACCAGCAGGCCGCTCCGAGTGCCTCTCCTCCACCGTCGATGTTTTGGGTCAGCCGCTGGGATCAATTCAGTTGCCATGGGGAGAGCAAACAAAGGAAATGCTTCGGGAAAGTCTAATTCCTGGTCGTAATGCTGGTGAGTTATTGCCGCTCTGATATCTCCAATAGTTCTCCCCGGCTGTATGTAATGATACAAACACATTATGAGCAAATGTACAAAATAATACATAAAAAAACAAAATACTGCAAAGTTTCCTAAGAGCTAGTCGTCGCCAGGTACAACCAGACAACCTAAGAAAATTAACAACAGTGACAAATGGTTTGATGAAGAATGCAAAAACCTAACAAAGAAATTGAGAAACTTATCCAAACAAAAACATAGAGACCCAGAAAACCTGAGCCTACGCCTTGACCATGGTGAATCACTAAAACAATACAGAAATACACTACGGAAAAAGAAGGAACAGCATGTCAGAAATCAGCTCAATGTAATTGAAGAATCCATAGACTCTAACCACTTCTGGGAAAATTGGAAAACACTAAACAAACAACAACATGCAGAGTTATCTATCCAAAACGGAGATGTATGGATAAACTACTTCTCCAATCTTTTTGGCTCTATAACAAAGAACAAACAGCAAAAACATATACATGATCAAATACAAATCTTAGACTCAACTATTAAAGACTACAACAACCCACTGGATTCTCCAATTACATTGAATGAACTACAGGGCAAAATGCAAACCCTACAACCCAAAAAGGCCTGTTGTTTTGATGGTATCCTAAATGAAATGATAAAATATACAGAGCACATATACTTAAACTCTTTAACATCATCCTCAGCTCTGGCATCTTCCCCAATATTTGGAACCAAGGACTGATCACCCCAATCCACAAAGTGGAGACAAATTTGACCCCAATAACTACCGTTGGATATGCGTCAACAGCAACCTTGGGAAAATCCTCTGCATTATCATTAACAGCAGACTAGTACATTTCCTCAGTGAAAACAATGTACTGAGCAAATGTCAAATCGGCTTTTTACCAAATTACCATAAGACAGACCACGAATTCACCCTGCACACCTTAATTGACAAACAAACAAACCAAAACAAAGGCAAAGTCTTCTCATACTTTGTTGATTTCGAAAAGCTTTTGACTCAATTTGGCATGAGGGTCTGCTATACAAATTGATGGAAAGTAGTGTTGGGGGAAAAACATACGACATTATAAAATCAATGTACACAAACAACAAGTGTGTGGTTAAAATTGGCATAAAACACACACATTTCTTTCCACATGGCCGTGGGGTGAGACAAGGATGCAGGTTAAGTCCCCAGGTTAAGCCCCACCCTCTTCAACATATTTATCAACGAATTGGCGAGGGCACTAGAACAGTCTGCAGCACCCGGCCTCACCCTACTAGAATCTGAAGTCAAATGTCTACTGTTTGCTGATGATCTGGTGCTTCTGTCCCCAACCAAGCAGAGCCTACAGCAGCACCTAGATCTTCTGCACAGATTCTGTCAGACCTGGGCCCTGACAGTAAATCTCAGTGAGACTAAAATAATTGTGTTCCAAAAAAGGTCCAGTTGCCAGGACCATGAATACAAATTCCATCTAGACACCGTTGCCCTAGAGCACACAAAAAACGATAGATACCTCAGCCTAAACATTAGAGCCGCAGGTAACTTCCACAAAGCTGTGAACGATCTGAGAGACAAGGCAAGAAGGGCCTTCTATGCCATCAAAATGAACATAAAATACTTGAATCATTGCCCTTTATGGTTGTGAGAACGGGTGTCCGCTCACCAACCAAGAATTCACAAAATGGGACAAACACCAAATTGAGTCTGAATGCAGAATTCTGCAAAGATATCCTCAGTGTACAACATAAAACAGCAAATAATGCATGCAGAGCATAATTAGGCTGATCCCGCTGATTATCAAAAGCCAGAAAAGAGAGGTTAATTTCTACAACCACCTAAAAGGAAGCGATTCCCAAACATTCCATAACAAAGCCATGACCTACAGAGAAATTAACCTGAAGAAGAGTCCCCTAAGCAAGCTGTTCCTGGGGCTCTGTTTACAAACACAAACAGACCCCACAAAGCCCCAGGAAAGGCAACAAAATTAGACCCAACCAAATCATGAGAAAACAAAAATATAATTACTTAACACATTGGAAAGAATTTACAAAAAAACAGAGCAAACTAGAATGCTATTTGGCCCCAAAGAGAGAGTACACAGTGGCAGAATACCTGACCACTGTGACTCACCCATTAATTAAGGAAAGCTTTGACAATGTACAGACTCAGTGAGCATAGCCTTGCTGTTGAGAAAGGCTGCCGTAGGCAGACCTGGCTCTCAAGACAAGACAGGATATGTGCACACTGCCCACAAAATGAGGTGGAAACTGAGCTGAACTTCCTAACTTCCTGCCAAATGTACAGTGCCTTGCAAAAGTATTCATCCCCCTTGCCGTTTTTCTTATTTTGTTGCATTACAACCTGTAATTTAAATGGATTTTTATTTGTATTTCATGCAATGGACATGCACAAAAAAGTTGAAATTGGTGAAGTGAAATGAAAATAATAACTCTCCAAACAGGTCAGGGACAAAGTTCTGGAGAAGTACAGATCAGGGTTGGGTTA
>NC_059208.1:65055674-65080674 GCF_020615455.1 Coregonus clupeaformis | reverse complement strand
CACACTCTAGCTGGAAAACACACACACACACAGTAAGACAGAGCTGGGTATCAGTCTGCTGCTGCAGGACTCAGATGTACAGCGGAAACGAGAGCACACACACACAGCGACACAGCTGCACTCTGTTTTCGTGGGCATCGTGGGAGAGGAGAACAGGATAAGGAGGAGAGAAGAGAAGAGGAGGATGAGCGTAGAGAAAAGTATTCTCGAAAAGTCGACTGCACCTCTTTTCTTCCCAGGAGGGGTAGATCGTTTTCGGAGAAGTGGTTGAAATGGGGTCGTCAGTTTTTTGGAGTCAGGGAATATTCTGCAGAGGAATAGGAGAAACAAAATAAAACGCATAAACTTTATCCTGCAGAGGAGAGGAACAGGAGAGGAGAGGAAAGGAGGAGGAGAGGAACCAAGAATTTGGGGAGTTAAGAGTTTTGAGCTGCGCCACATTCGTCTGTCTGTGGATCCATCACTGGCTGCAGAGGAGGGGAGAAACAGAGGGAGAGTAAAATATAGAAAGATAGAGAAAGTGGTGAGGAGAGAGAGAAGCGAGTTACTCAGATAAAAGAGGGAGGGATGAGAAGAAAGGAGAGAGAGAGGGAGAGAATTATGGCGAGAGAGAGGGAAATAGAGAGAGAGAGAGATAGAAAGAGAGTGATGGAGAGAGCTCTTCATCTGCCAAAAACCTCCAACATTTCTCTGTGGGGCACAGCGATTCTGGGTCGTCTGTAAACCTGCGTTTCTCTTTCTCTTCTCCCTCTCTCCTGCACTCAGACACACACAGAGATACATGTGGTATTTGGGGCGTCCAGTAACCCGGAACAACCCGGCCCCTCCAGGCTTTCCAGGCTGTGTCTGTCCTCGGCTAACCCAGGGAAGGTGTCCTGGGCAGGGGGTCAGAGGCAGGGGCGCTGGGGGTGGTGGAGAGAAGACATGGAGTGATCAGACAGCAGAGCAACACAGCAGACAGAGACCTACATCAGCACCCAACCTGGTCTCAGAGCATTTCATATTATTCTGTACGTCAATCTGAGACAATCCCTTCAGTATAGTATAGTATGGTATGGTATGTCTTCATTTGTGAATGTCCATCACCCATTTTGTATGATATGTTACGAATTACAATTCGTATTATATGACTTTGCAAAACGTACAATATGTTTAGAATTCGCAAATTGTACAATATGTTTAGAATTCGCAAAATGTACAATATGTTTAGAATTTGCTAAACGTATGATATGTTACGAATTCTAGCTGGGTTGGTAGGTGGCTAACGTTAGCAAACTTGCTAACGTTAACTAGGCTAGTGGTTAGGGTCAGGGGTTTGTGTTAAGGTTAGGGTTAAGTTTAGGAGTTAGGTTAAATGGTTAAGGTTAGGATAAGGATGAACTAAAAGGGTTAAGGTTAGGGGAAGGGTTCGTTAACATGTTAAATAGTTGTAAAGTAGCTAAATAGTAGTAAATAGTTGAAAAGTTGCTAATTAGCTAAAATGCTAATGTTGTCCGTGATGAGATTTGAACTCGCAACTTTTGGGTTGATAGACATTCGTGTTATACGCCCACCCTTCCACTCCGACCAACCAATGTCCTTTTGTTTTTGCCATAAGTAACCATCTTTCTTATGTAACCATAGGAAACGTAACATCATACTAAATGGAGTGCCTCGGATTTACAGATTTACAGTATGTACAGAATGATACTAAATGCTCTGAGACCAGGTTGCAGCACCACACAGCAACATTCAGAGGAGAGTGTGTGTGTGTGTGGGGGGGGCTATAAAGAGAGGGGGAGGGGGGAGTAAAAGAGGGGAGAACGAGGGAAGGGAGTATAGGGTGGGAGAGGAAGAGGGGAGAACGAGGGAAGGGAGTATAGGGTGGGAGAGGAAGAGGAAGAGAGGAGAACAAGGGAGAGGAAGAGCAAAAGAGAGGATGGAAACCGAAAAGCTGATAGCGCTATACAGATAGTGAGACAGATGAGGTAGAGTCTAGACTTCAGAGGAGCCTCCACTGGTCTGGACATACTGTCAGTGTCGGGGAAGCTACTCTGAAAATAGAGTTTACCAAGCTACTAATTACTTGACACTGGAAGAAGTTAAGCTACACTGAAGCAACCCTTAAGAAACATGTAGTTTACTTTACACATTCTGTTAAAATCTGTGCGTCCGTGTGTGTGTTTGTTTTAGTGTGTCTGTCTGCTCTGAGCCTCCACTGAGAGGAATGAATATAGAGAGAAAATAAGAAAACAGGGATAGGGTGATAAAGCAGTGAAGTAAGAGAATCACCCTCTCCTCTCCTCTCCTCTCCTCTCCCTCTCTCCTCTCCTCTCCTCTCCCTCTCCTCTCCCTCCCCTCTCCCCTCTCCTCTCCTCTCCTCTCCTCTCCTCTCCTCTCCTCTCCTCTCCTCTCCTCTCCTCTCCCTCTCCTCTCCTCTCCCCCTCTCCTCTCCCTCCTCCCTCTCCCTTTCCCTCCCCCCCCCTCCCCTCTACTGTTTACCTCACTCTATCCAGTCCCCATGTACTCTAATCAGTAATCAATAACTTCCATCACACTGCTCCCATTGGTCTGTTATGATCATCCTTTCATCACACTGCTCCCATTGGTCTGTTATGATCATCCTTCCATCACTCACTGCTCCCATTGGTCTGTTATGATCAGACAACCTCAGTCTGCAACTCTACACACATCAGCGTTGTGATCAATTCCATTTAAATTCCAGTCAACTCAGAAAGTAAACCAAATTCCAATTCCAATTCCAAATGATCCAAATTGGAATTGGATTATCAGTGTACTTCCTGAATTGACTGGAAGTTAAATGGAATTGACCCTAACTCTGATACACATTGGTCACAAGCCAACCATGGCCTTAACATCTCTATCCTTATCTAACAAGTGGCTGTAGCTTTTGGATTATTGATGCAATGACTCAAACAGTAGAGTGAATCTGCTAATGTAGTGTGACTGGGCATGAACATAGTTCAGATCACAAAATGAGGAGCCATATTTATTTTATTTAAGGCAGTAAGGCAATTACCTAGTTTCCTAAGTGTTATTTCCAAGTGTCCTATTTCAAAAGCTCCTGTCATTATTAAAAACACATCTACAGTTGAAGTCGGAATGTTTACATACACTTAGGCTGGAGTCATTAAAACTCGTTTTTGCAACCACTCCACAAATTTCTTGTTAACAAACTATAGTTTTGGCAAGTCGGTTAGGACATCTACTTTGTGCATGACACAAGTAATTTTTCCAACAATTGTTTACAGACAGATTATTTCACTTATAATTCACTGTATCACAATTACAGTGGGTCAGAAGTTTACATACTCTAAGTTGACTGTGCCTTTAAACAGCTTGGGAAATTCCAGAAAATGATGTCATGGCTTTAATTGACAGCATTTGAGTCAATTGGAGGTGTACCTGTGGATGTAATTCAAGGCCTACCTTCAAACTCAGTGCCTCTTTGCTTGACATCATGGGAAAATCAAAAGAAATCAGCCAAGACCTTAGGAAAAAATTGTAGACCTCCACAAGTGTGGTTCATCCTTGGGAGCAATTTCCAAACGCCTGAAGGTACCACGTTCATCTGTACAAACAATAGTACGCAAGTATAAACACCATGGGACCACGCAGCCATCATACCGCTCAGGAAGGAGACGCTTTCTGTCTCCTAGAGATGAAATCAAATCAAATTGTATTTGCCACATGCGCCGAATACAACAGGTGTAGACATTACAGTGAAATGCTTACTTACAAGCCTTTAACCAACAATGCAAAGTAAAAAAAAAGTGCAAATTGTCCGGGTAGTCATGATTAGCTGTTCAGGAGTCTTATGGCTTGGGGGTAGAAGCTGTTGAGAAGCCTTTTGGACCTAGACTTGGCGCTCTGGTACCGCTTACCATGCGGTAGCAGAGAGAACAGTCTATGACTAGGGTGGCTGGTGTCTTTGACATGTTTGAGGGCCTTCCTCTGACACCGCCTGGTATAGAGGTCCTGGATGGCAGGAAGCTTGGCCCCAGTGATGTACTGGGCCGTACGCACTACCCTCTGTAGTGCCTTGCGGTCGGAGGCCGAGCAGTTGCCATACCAGGTGGTGATGCAACCAGTCAGGATGCTCTCAATGGTGCAGCTGTATAACTTTTTGAGGATCTGAGGACCCATGCCAAATGTTTTCAGTCTCCTGAGGGGGAATAGGCTTTGTCGTGCCCTGTTCACGATTGTCTTGGTGTGTTTGGACCATGATAGTTTGTTGGTGATGTGGACACCAAGGAACTTGAAGCTCTCAACCTGTTCCACTACAGCCCCGTCGATGAGAATGGGGGCATGCTCAGTCCTCTTTTTTTTCTTGTAGTCCACAATCATCTCCTTTGTCTTGATCACGTTGAGGGAGAGGTTGTTATCCTGGCACCACATGGCCAGGTCTCTGATCTCCTCCCTATAGGCTGTCTCAACGTTGTCGGTGATCAGGCCTACCACTGTTGTGTCGTCTGCAAACTTAATGAAGGTGTTGGAGTAGTGCCTGGTCATGCAGTCATGGGTGAACAGAGGGTACAGGAGGGGACTGAGCACGCACCCCTGAAGGGCCCCCGTGTTGAGGACCAGCGTGGCAGATGTGTTGTTACCTACCCTTACCACCTGGGGGCGGCCCGTCAGGAAGTCCAGGATCCAGTTGCAGAGGGAGGTGTTTAGTCCCAGGATCCTTCGCTTAGTGATGAGCTTTGAGGGCACTATGGTGTTGAACGCTGAGCTGTAGTCAATGAATAGCATTCTCACGTAGGTGTTCCTCTTGTCCAGGTGGGAAAGGGCAGTGTGGAGTGCAATAGAGATTGCATCATCTGTGGATCTGTTGGGGCGGTATGCAAATTGGAGTGGGTCTAGGGTTTCTGGGATGATGGTGTTGATGTGAGCCATGACCAGCCTTTCAAAGCACTTCATGGCTACAGACGTGAGTGCTACGGGTCGGTAGTCATTTAGGCAGGTAATCTTACTGTCCTTGGGCACAGGGACTATGGTGGTCTGCTTGAAACATGTTGGTATTACAGACTGTCAGGGACATATTGAAAATGTCAGTGAAGACACTTGCCAGTTGGTCAGCACATGCTCAGAGTACACGTCCTGGTAATCCATCTGGCCCTGCGGCCTTGTGAATGTTGACCTGCTTAAAAGTCTTACTCACATCGGCTACGTAGAGCGTGATCACATAGTCATCCGGAACAGCTGGTGCTCTCATGCATGCTTCAGTGTTGCTTGCCTCGAAGCGAGCATAGAAGTGATTTAGCTCGTCTGGTAGGCTTGTGTCACTGGGCAGCTCGCGGCTGTGCTTCCCTTACATACTTTGGTGCGAAAAGTGCAAATCAATCCCAGAACAACAGCAAAGGACCTTGTGAAGATGCTGGAGGAAACAGGTACAAAAGTATCTATATCCACAGTAAAACGAGTCCTATATCGACATAACCTGAAAGGCCACTCAGCAAGGAAGAAGTCACTGCTCCAAAACCGCCATAAAAAGCCAGACTATGGTTTGCAACTGCACATGGGGACAAAGATCATACTTTTTGGAGAAATGTCCTCTGGTCTGATGAAACAAAAATAGAACTGTTTGGCCATAATGACCATCGTTATGTTTGGACGAAAAATGGGAACGCTTGCAAGCCGAAGTACACCATCCCAACCGTGAAGGACGGGGTTGGCAGCATCATGCTGTGGGGGTGCTTTGCTGCAGGAGGGACTAGTGCACTTCACAAAATAGATGGCATCATGAGGAAGGAAAATTATGTGGATATATTGAAGCAACATCTCAAGACATCAATCAAGAAGTTAAAGCTTGGTCGCAAATGGGTCTTCCAAATGGACAATGACCCCAAGCATACTTCCAAAGTTGTGGCAAAATGGCTTAAGGACAACAAAGTCAAAGTATTGGAGTGGCCATCACAAAGCCTTGACCTCAATCCTGTTTGGGCAGAACTGAAAAAGCTTGTGCGAGCAAGGAGGCCTACAAACCTGACTCAGTTACACCAGCTCTGTCAGGAGGATTCGGCCAAAATTCACCCAACTTATTGTGGGAAGCTTGTGGAAGGCTACCCAAAACGTTTGACCCAAGTTAAACAATTTAAAGGCAATGCTACCAAATACTAATTGAGTGTATGTAAACTTCTGACCCACTGGGAATGTGATGAAATAAATAAAAGCTGAAATAAATCATTCTCTCTACCATTATTCTGACATTTCACATTCTTAAAATAAAGTGGTGATCCTAACTGACCTAAGACAGGGAATTTCTACTAGGATTAAATGTCAGAAATTGTGAAAAACTGAGTTTAAATGTATTTGGCTAAGGTGTATGTAAACCTCCGACTTCAACTGTATATACAGCAGTCATGCCTGCCAAGGCTTACTTTTTCCCCTCTCCCAAAATAGCAGAACGAATGTGTGTGTGAGGGTGGGGGCGGAAGTGTGTGTGTGTGTGTGTGTGTGTGTGTGTGTGTGTGTGTGTGTGTGTGTGTGTGTGTGTGTGTGTGTGTGTGGGTGTGTGTGTTTGTGTGTGTGTGTGTGTGTCCATGCATGTGTATTCATCTCTCTTCCCCTGCATTTTAATGTAATAAGGGAATGTTTTAGACATGAGCTTCGAAGCTTTGGTCATTTTCCAGAAAGAAAATTGTCTGCGTCCCAAATGGCAGAGAATACAGCCAATTAGATGGACCTACCAACAACAGCACCAACAACAGCAACATAGTTTGCATTCCAAATGGCACCCTATTCCCTATATAGTAGGGCTCTGGTCAAAAGTACTACACTATATAGGGAATAGGGTGCCATTTAGGGCACATTCATTGAGACAGATGAAAGCAGTGGTAGATGCTCGTACCCCATTTGACTGCTAGCGACCATTAGCTGGACAGCCGCCACACGTAATGTATGTCAGTGACCTTTAAATCAAATCAAATCAAATCAAATCAAATTTTATTGGTCACATGCGCCGAATACAACAGGTGCAGACATTACAGTGAAATGCTTACTTACAGCCCTTAACCAACAGTGCATTTATTTTAAACAAAAAAGTAAGAATAAAACAACAACAAAAAAGTGTTGAGAAAAAAGAGCAGAAGTAAAAATAAAGTGACAGTAGGGAGGCTATATATACAATAGAATAAAGTGACAGTAGGGAGGCTATATATACAGGGGGGTACCGTTGCATAGTCAATGTGCGGGGGGCACCCGACTAGTTGAGGTAGTTGAGGTAATATGTACATGTGGGTAGAGTTAAAGTGACTATGCATAAATACTTAACAGAGTAGCAGCAGCGTAAAAAGTATGGGGTGGGGGGGCAGTGCAAATAGTCCGGGTAGCCATGATTAGCTGTTCAGGAGTCTTATGGCTTGGGGGTAGAAGCTGTTGAGAAGTCTTTTGGACCTAGACTTGGCACTCCGGTACCGCTTGCCGTGCGGTAGCAGAGAGAACAGTCTATGACTAGGGTGACTGGAGTCTTTGACAATTTTGAGGGCCTTCCTCTGACACCGCCTGGTATAGAGGTCCTGGATGGCAGGGAGCTTTGCCCCTGTGATGTACTGGGCCGTACGCACTACCCTCTGTAGTGCCTTGCGGTCAGAGGCCAAGCAGTTGCCATACCAGGCGGTGATGCAACCAGTCAGGATGCTCTCGATGGTGCAGCTGTAGAATTTTTTGAGGATCTGAGGACCCATGCCAAATCTTTTTAGTCTCCTGAGGGGGAATAGGCTTTGTCGTGCCCTCTTCACGACTGTCTTGGTGTGTTTGGACCATGATAGTTCGTTGGTGATGTGGACACCAAGGAACTTGAAGCTCTCAACCTGTTCCACTACAGCCCCGTCGATGAGAATGGGGGCGTGCTCAGTCCGCTTTAGACACACTACTTGAGACTAAAGCAATGAGTGGGCGTGGTAAAGCAATGAGTGGGCGTGGTAAAGCAATGAGTGGGCGTGGTAAAGCAATGAGTGGGCGTGGTAAATGACTTTTTTAACACAGCTGTGCTGAGGTCATAGGTACGAAGAGGAGCCAAGTCCCATAGATTAGCACAGCCGCGCTAAAAAAGTCGCTTTGCACAACCTCGAGCGTACAATTGCTTTTCTACAACGGGGTTACCAATTAAATAAATATATATTTTTAAATAAATGTATTCATAGGCTACTATTTCATCCCTCAATGAAAATATAGGGTTAGTCCCGACACATCTATGGTTGCTAAACAAGCTGTCTGGCCGTTCATTCTATTGGTTAGGTTGCCAGGGACTTGACCCAGTCGTTAAGTCTTTTTTGTTCTGTATCTATGGACGCATCACAGTAGTGTGTTCTAAATGTTCCGTTGCCATGCTGGCTGGCAACGCTCTTATCCCTTGCTTGCTAGCTAGCCAACTACGGCTAACACAGTCGGGTCAAACAGTGCAGCTATAATAACAGCAAAGTAGCTGCATTTGCGATTGTTTAAGCTGTTTTGGATACATCCGTAACAATGAGCTAATGATGCGCAATTTCACCTGGCAAATGTTTTTCTATAGATTTATATATACATATATATATATATATATATATATGTATCAGTGGAGGCTGGTGGGAGGAGCTATAGGAGGATTGGCTCATTGTAATGGATGGAATGGAATTAATGGAACGAGTCCAACATATGGTTTCCATATTGATGTGTTTTATACCATCCATTAATTCCTTTCCTGCCATTACAATAAGCCAATCCTCCTATAGCTCCTCCCACCAGCCTCCTCTGATATATATATATATATATATATATATATATATATATATATATATATATATATATATATATATATATATATAATATATAATATATATATATATATATATATATATATATATATATATATATATATATATATATATATATATATATATATATTGGGGAAATAATGTCTAGATGCTTTGTACAGTGGAGATCAAGTTAATGAATTGGCTGTCTGGGCTGATGGGACACTGGATGCGCAGATGCCCATTTTTGCATCATAAGCTTACACATGCTAAACTGTTTTTTTTTGGTATGGCTTTGAACGGGTCTCAACCTATTACAATGCTTTTTTTGACCAAGCCGTTGTAGAATATAATTTACATAACACTCGCCTGAAGTCGGTAACGCTGATGTGCCAACTTTTTATTTTTTTATTTTTTTATTTATTTATTTCACCTTTATTTAACCAGGTAAGCCAGTTGAGAACAGGTTCTCATTTACAACTGCGACCTGGCCAAGATAAAGCAAAGTAGTGCAATAAAAACAACACAGAGTTACATATGGGGTAAAAAACATAAAGTCAGAAATACAACAGAAAATATATATACAGTGTGTGCAAATGTAGCAAGTTATGGAGGTAAGGCAATAAATAGGCTATAGTGCAGAATAATTACAATAGTATTAACACTGGAATGCTAGATGTGCAAGAGATTATGTGCAAATAGAGATACTGGGGTGCAAAAGAGCAAAATTAATAACAATATAGGGATGAGGTAGTTGGGTGGGCTAATTTCAGATGGGCTGTGTACAGGTGCAGTGATCGGTAAGGTGCTCTGACAACTGATGCTTAAAGTTATTGAGGGAGATAAGAGTCTTAACTTTTGTCTGTAGCTTCCGAACAATTTGGGCTACACACTAATCTGACTCCACTGTCACGGGACTCGTCTAAAGGTAACCTATACAAATGAATGGAAGTATGGAGGTAGTTTTGTGCCAACAAAAATAAGGGGTTAAATATGTGTAAAAAAATATATATATACAGTTGAAGTCGGAAGTTTACATTCACCTTAGCCAAATACATATAAATTCAGTTTTTCACAATTCCTGACATTTAATCCTAGTAAAAAATTCCCTGTCTTAGGTCAGTTAGGATCATCACTTTATGTTAAGAATGTGAAATGTCAGAATAATAGTAGAGAAAATGATTTATTTCAGCTTTTATTTCTTTCATCACATTCCCAGTGGGTCAGAAGTTTACATACACTCAATTAGTATTTGGTAGCATTGGCTTTAAATTGTTTAACTTGGGTCAAACGTTTTGGGTAGCCTTCCACAAGCTTCCCACAATAAGTTGGGTGAATTGTGTCCCATTCCTCCTCACAGAGCTGGTGTGACTGAGTCAGGTTTGTAGGCCTCCTTGCTCGCACAGGCTTTTTCAGTTCTGCCCACACATTTTCTATAGGATTGAGGTCAGGGCTTTGTGATGGCCACTCCATTACTTTGACTTTGTTGTCCTTAAGCCATTTTGCCACAACTTTGGAAGTATGCTTTGGGTCATTGTCCATTTGGAAGACCCATTTGCGACCAAGCTTTAACTTCTTGATTGATGTCTTGAGATGTTGCTTCAATATATCCACATAATTTTCCTTCCTCATGATGCCGTCTATTTTGTGAAGTGCACCAGTCCCTCCTGCAGCAAAGCACCCCCACAGCATGATTTTTAAAAAACATTTTTAGTCATTTAGCAGACGCTCTTATCCAGAGTGACTTACAGGAGCAATTAGGGTTAAGTGCCTTGCTCAAGGGCACATCGACAGATTTTTCACCTAGTCGGCTCGGGGATTAGAACCAGCAACCTTTCGGTTACTGGCACAACGCTTAACCACTAAGCTACCTGCCACCCCCGTGCTTCACGGTTGGGATGGTGTTCTTCGGCTTGCAAGCGTTCCCCTTTTTCCTCCAAACATAACTATGGTCATTAAGGTCAAACAGTTCTATTTTTGTTTCATCAGACCAGAGGACATTTCTCCAAAAAGTACGATCTTTGTCCCCATGTGCAGTTGCAAACCGTAGTCGGGCTTTTTTATGGCGGTTTTGGTGCAGTGGCTTCTTCCTTGCTGAGCTGCCTTTCAGGTTATGTCGATATAGGACTCGTTTTACTGTGGATATAGATACTTTTGTACCTGTTTCCTCCAGCATCTTCACATGGTCCTTTGCTGTTGTTCTGGGATTGATTTGCACTTTTCGCACCAATGTACGTTCATCTCTAGGAGACAGAACGCGTCTCCTTCCTGAGCAGTATGACAGCTGCGTGGTCCCATGGTGTTTATACTTGCGTACTATTGTTTGTACAGATGAACGTGGTACCTTCAGGGTTGACCTTGTGGAGGTCAACTTTTTTTTTCTGAGGTCTTGGCTGATTTCTTTTAATTTTCCCATGATGTCAAGTAAAGAGGCACTGAGTTTGAAGGTAGGCCTTGAAATACATCCACAGGTACACCTCCAATTGACTCAAAAATGTAAATTAGCCTATCAGAAGCTGCTAAAGCCATGACATCATTTTCTGGAATTTTCCAAGCTGTTTAAAGGCACAGTCAACATAGTGTATGTAAACTTCTAACCCACTGGAATTGTGATACAGTGAATTATAAGTGAAATGATCTGTCTGTAAACAATTGTTGGAAAAATTACTTGTGTCATGCACAAAGTAGATGTCCTAACCAACTTGCCAAAACTATAGTTTGTTTACAAGAAATGTGTGGAGTGGTTGTGTAATGTGTAATGACTCCAACCTAAGTATGTGTAAACTTCCGACTTCAACTATATGTATTTCCTGAGCTTTCATATATTTCCTAGATATAGGACAGAAACTTCAAAACCTTATTCCTTATTATTTATTTTTGGACTGTCTTTTTTGCAATTTATGAATCTGTTATTCAATATGTGTCTATGACCTATAGTAGTAAAGCTCAATATTTGATAAAATAATTTTTACAATTTTTTGTGGATACCTAAAATCCAAAATCAAATAGCTAAATGATCCATGGTATGACCTTCTTAAAACAATTCCATATGTCAGCTTAGACCCCCCCCCCCCCTTCAAGAATTAATAACAAGCTGACGCACTCCTCCCTGGAGAGGAGTTAATAGAACGTGATAAAACAGAGAGAGAGAGAGAGAGAGAGAGAGAGTTTTGAGTTTTTATAAAACCTTTATTTTATACACAAATAATGGCACACTGACATTTCAGAAATGAAACAACAAATGTCATTCCTAAATAAAAAAATGTAACAAAAATAAATTAAATAAAAATACAAAAAAGCATATATATATACATTCAACTCATTTCATCAACAAAAAATAGTTTCCCCTCCTCCACAAAACAAACCGCTCCTTCGTAAGCACAATTCTCCTCAAACAATGGGAGATATTTTACAGCCGAGAAGAACTCAAAATCCACTTTTATTCTCGCTTTCACTAATCCTTTAAAAACACATCTTACATCCTGCCCATATCCCGTGTCTATCTTATGTTTACTACTCAGAAAAATTGACATCTTAGCTTGTCCCAAAATAAAATGTAACAGTTGACATTTTCTTTTCTGTTGCTTACTATATTGAAACCCCAAAATAAAAACAGTGTTATTGAAAATCTCCCCTACAGCTTTAAACAAAGACTCCAGCATTTCCAAGAGAGGCTTTATCCTCTCACACTCCATAAAACAGTGAAAAATTGTTTCTCTGATATTACAAAAAGAACATCCATCTCCAACATCTGAGTTAATAACAGATACAAAAGCATTAACTGCAATGATGCCATGCAAAACCCTCCATTGCATATCACCAGTACCCTTTTGTAATGGAGACTTGTACAGTGCTCTCCATGCTGGCTTTACCTTGTCATCAATGCCCAATTTTACCCTCCACGGAGTGTCTTTTCTATTTTTCAATGTATCTTTATTCAACACCTTGACACCCCCCTATATAAGTCTTTCCCATTCACCTCATCCAAACCCACCACTTCCAACCCTCTCAAATCCATTAATAACACTTTTCTTTCTGACTGGGATATTGGGTGTAATCCCTAGTCTTGGAAATGAGACGTTTTCATCTTGAACCTTCTTCTTGTGACTATTAAGCATACCCCACTCTTCTGCTGACAGAGCCTTCCTGCAGCTTCCCAGCAGTTGTCCGACAATCCTTTCCGACCTCACCCCTAAATGTTCAGCCACCCATCTTCCATCCATTAAGGTGGGCCCAGCTGTGGCCATTAACTGTTTTAAGGTGATGATTTTGCCTTTCACCAGAATCTTGGAGAAATGTGGAGCAGCTGCAGTTGTACAATCCAGTCTTGCGCCATACACCAGAGGTTCCTCCAGCAGTCAATGCACTGACTCCGCTGAAGTGTGTCTGGACACCTTCATTATGCTCCACACCCTGAGAAGGCCCCTGTAAAACAGAGGTACTCCCTCCCTAGAAATCTGGCTACTATCAACCAAAAATAAAGCCTTCTTTAAACCTAATCCCCCGACCTGCTGTAATACAAGACCTGCCACCCCTCTCCAAACAACATTTTCCGGTCCATAAAGCAACCTTTGAATAAACTGAAACCGGAAAGCAGCAGCCCTGCTAGCAAGATGTTCAAGACCTTGTCCCCCCTCCTCTTTTGACAAATACAAAACACTTTGTGGAACCCAATGATATTTATCTCAAAAGAAATCTACAATAATCACCTGTATCTTAGCCAGAAGGCCAGATGGTGGCTCTAAAACTGACAACCGATGCCACAGTGCAGAGGCAACCACATTGTTAACTATAATAGTGCGCCCCCTATATGACATTCGCGATAACAACCAACGCCATCTCCTCATCCTCCCTTCCACCATTTCAACCACCCCAATCCAATTATTTTCCATTGTCCCCTCATCTCCTAGGTACACTCCAAGATACTTAAAACCTCCCTTACACCATTCCAGCCCCCCTGGCAAAGCCATGATCCCTCCAGACCATTCTACAATCTGTAAAGCACAACTTTTTTCCCAATTTACCTTATCAGAGGATATTCCCCTAAAATGATGAACCATTAGACTCAAACTATCCACCTCCACTTGATTTTTCACTAAAATAACTACATCATCAGCATAGGCTGAGAGACGAATGGGAGGAATATCCTCTGAAAGGTACACCCCTTCAATGCGACTTCTAATGCTATTTAGTAGTGGCTCTATAGCGATGGCATATAACATTCCCGACAAAGAACATCCCTGCCTAATACCTCTACACACTTTAAAAGGAGCACTCAAGCCACCGTTAACTTTCAATGTCACCATATATCACCCTTATCATGGCAATGAAACCAGAGCTGAAACCAAACGCCTAAAAAGTGTGCCATAAGTATTAATGTTCAACTCGGTCAAATGCCTTTTCCTGATCAATTGAAATTAGACCAGCATCCAACCCAGTAGCCCTAGAGACGTTCAGAAAATCCAGAATCAGAGAAATTTTATCCCCTATCTGCTTGCCGGGAACACAGTAGGACTGGTCCATATGTATGATTTTCCCCATCACCTCCCTCAGCCTGTTGGACAAAGCCTTTGACAGGATCTTATAATCAGTGCACAATAAAGCCACCGGCCTCCAGTTCTTCACCTCCCTAGGGTCACCCTTTTTGGGCAGTAGGGTGAGGACAGCCCTTCTGCAGCTTATCGGTAGTAACCCTCCGGTCAAACTATCGTTAACTACTGCTAGCCAATCCTCTCCCAACATAGCCCAAAAAGACTTAAAGATGTCAATGGGAAGCCCATCAATGCCTGGTGCCCTTCCATTTCCCATGTCTTTTAATGCAGTGTATAACTCCTGCAAAGACAATGGTTGCTCTAGCTCAACCTGAGCTTCTGCAGCCACCTGTGGGAGCTCCTGTCCAACAGCTGATTTGAGACAATGAATCATTCTTCTTTGTCCATTCTTTTTCTCTAAACCAAAGAAAAATTTGGACGAGGCATCCATTTCAGAGATTCCCTGAAACTTACTTCTCACCAATGCCCCCTGTTCTCTGATTCCCAGCAGGTCTGCCAGTGCAGCTCTTGTCCTCTTGAGGGCCTGAGTATGACCTCGATCTCCTGTGGTCTCAACCAACATCAGGAGTTCCACTATTTCAGACTCTAGGGCGTCCATTGATCTGGTGATGTCTTTGGTGACATTCCTCGTGTATTGATTACAGAATTGTTGAATCTGGATTTTCCCTATATCCTGCCACTGTTGAAGGGACACAAAACTGGCCTTTTGAGACCTCCACCTCTCCCAGAAAAAAACTAAAACATTTCCTGAAGTGAGCATCACTCAATAAAGTTACATTAAAAATGCCAGTATGCGCTTTTGGGTTTTACAGCGTTAATGAACACCACCTCTGTTATTTAACAATGATCAGAAAATCCCACTGGGGTTATCACACTTGATTTACAGACCTGGGATTGATGCTCAAAACAATAAAACCTATCTAACCTGGCCAGAGAGATGGTGTTCTCTCTCACATGGGCCCATTTGTACTGTCTCGTGCCTCCATTTTGGCTCCGCCAAATATCACACAGTTCATGTCTTACAATAAAGTGCTTTAAAAAACTCCCTTGAGGCTATTTGAGGTTCTTTGTGGTTTCTATCTAAATCACTGACTGTGCAGTTAAAATCCCCAGCAATAAATAAATAATCCTCAGTGTTACATTTCTCAATGGTATTTGATAATGTCTCTAAAAAAACATACCCTCTCAACTGCCACCACTGGGGCATATATATTTATCAGACACATAGTGATGTTTTCATACCTCGCTCTAACTTTTAATAACCTCCCCTCAACTACCTCTTCAACCTCATATGACAAAGGTAAAAACCCTTTGGAGAACAAGATGGCCACACCCCCACTTATTGAGTTTTTATGACAACACACCACTGCCCCCCCCACTCCTGTTGCCACATAACTTCATTTTCCATATGTGTTTCTTGTAGAAAACGTATGTCACTTCCCTTTCCCCTAATTAACTCATACACTATGGCTCTTTTTTTAACCTCTCTCTACGTTTAAAGAAGAAATCTTAAAACTGCTCATTGATGAAAAAAAAATACAGAGGAAGACACAGAAACCACATCTCTTTACAGAGTTAAGGCTGAGACTGAACTCTTTCATTTCCTTTAGAATTTACATCACTTATCACTATCGTGACCACTTTCTTGAGTCTAGCAATTTCAGGGCTTGTCAAACCTCCCCCTGTAATTTTTGACATCAGAAACTTTGCTGATTCAATAAACAATTCACTTTCAGGAAAAAAATCTGTTACATTATAATCCTGCATATATATCTTCCCTTTTGTCAAATTCAGAAATTGACGTACCTTCTCAATCCCATACCTCCCTTCCACCCCATTTATCTCACTATTTTGTTGTGATGCGTCAGATGACTCACTCTCGCTATCCTCCCCAGAGGAAAACTCCACCATCTCTACAACCTGTTTATCCTCAACCGATTTATCAATCTCTACCTTCCTCTTAGAATTAGACCCTTCACCACCCCTTAAATTCTTCCTCTTACTCCTCGGTACTTTGAAAACAGCTGCTTCCTTTTCCATTATTTCAATCTCCTCTTGACCTCCAATTTCATTTTCCAGGAGAGACAGTGAGAGAGAGAGAGAGAGAGAGAGAGAGAGAGAGAGAGAGAGAGAGAGAGTGAAAGAGGAGATTGAAAGAGAAAGAGAGAGAGTTGAGAGAAAGAAAGGCAGGGAGAGTCTGCCTCACCCTACTAGAATCTGAAGTCAAATGTCTACTGTTTGCTGATGATCTGGTGCTTCTGTCCCCAACCAAGGAGGGCCTACAGCAGCACCTAGATCTTCTGCACAGATTCTGTCAGACCTGGGACCTGACAGTAAATCTCAGTAAGACAAAAATAATGGTGTTCCAAAAAAAGGTCCAGTTGCCAGGACCAATAATACAAATTCCATCTAGACACTGTTGCCCTAGAGCACACAAAAAACTATACATACCTCAGCCTAAACATCAGAGCCACAGGTAATTTCCACAAAGCTGTGAACGATCTGAGAGATAAGGCAAGAAGGGCCTTCTATGCCATCAAAAGGAACATAAAATTCGACATACCAATTAGGATCTGGCTAAAAATACTTATAGAACCCATTGTCCTTTATGGTTGTGAGGTCTGGGGTCTGCTCACAAACCAATAATTCACAAAATGGAACAAACACCAAATTGAGACTGCATGCAGAATTCTGCTAAAAAATTCCTCAGTGTACAACATTAAACACCAAATAATGCATGCAGAGCAGAATTAGGCCGATACCCACTAATGATCAAAATCCAGAAAAGAGCTGTTAAATTCTACAACCACCTAAAAGGAAGCGATTCCCAAAACTTCCATTGCAAAGCCATCACCTACAGGGAAATTAACCTGGAGAAGAGTCCCCTAAGCAAGCTGGTCCTGGGGCTCTGTTCACAAACACAAACAGACCCCACAGAGCCCCAGGACAGCAACACAACTAGACCCAACCAAATCATGAGAAAACAAAAAGATAATTACTTGACACACTGGAAAGAATTTATAAAAAAACAGAGCAAACTAGAATGCTATTTGGCCCTAAACAGAGAGTACACAGTGGCAGAATACCTGACCACTGTGACTGATCCACAATTAAGGAGATCTTTGACTATGTACAGACTAAGTGAGCATAGCCTTGCTATTGAGAAAGGCCGCTGAAGGCAGACCTGGCTCTCAAGAGAAGACTGGTTATGTGCACACTGCCCACAAAATGAGGTGGAAACTGAGCTGCACTTCCTAACCTCCTGCCAAATGTATGACCATATTAGAGACACATATTTCCCTCAGATTACACAGACCCACAAAGAATTCGAAAACAAATCCAATTTTGATACTCCCATATCTATTGGGTGAAATACCACAGTGTGCCATCATAGCAGCAAGATGTGTGACCTGTTGCCACAAGAAAAGGGCAACCAGTGAAGAACAAACACCATTGTAAATACAACCCATATTTATGTTTATTTATTTGCACATCATTACAACACTGTATATAGACATAATATGACATTTGAAATGTCTTTATTCTTTTGGAACTTTTGTGAGTGTAATGTTTACTGTTAATATTTATTGTTTATTTCTACTTCACTTGCTTTGGCAATGTTAACATATGTTTCCCATGCCAATAAAGCCCCTTAAATTGAAATTGAAACGTAATTGAGAGCGAGAGAAAGGGGTGTCAGAGAGAGAGAGAGAGAGAGACATTAGAGCAAGAGAGAGAGAGAGAGAGAGAGAGAGAGAGAGAGAGAGAGAGAGAGAGAGAGAGAGAGAGAGAGAGAGAGAGAGAGAGAGAGAGAGAGAGAGAGAGAGAGAGAGAGAGAGAGAGAGAGAGAGAGAGAGAGGAATTGATAGAAAGTTAGAGTGAGAGACTGAAAGAAAGACAGACAGACAGAGACAAATGAATACAAAAAGTCCAAGTGCTGGCCACAGTTGCCAGTGAACAATCATATCTCGTTACACCCTCTCTATTTCTCTCTAAGGGCTTTATTGGCATGGGAAACGTATGTTAACATTGCCAAAGCAAGTGAAGTAGATAGTAAACAAAAGTGAAATAAACAATAAATATTAACAGTAAACATTACACTCAGAAGTTCCAAAAGAATAAAGACATTTCAAATGTCATATTATGTAGATATACAGTGTTGTAACAAATGGGAAAATAAATAAACATAAATATGGGTCTCCCTCTTTCTGTCTCTCTCTCTCTCTCTCTCTCTCTCTCTCTCTCTCTCTCTCTCTCTCTCTCTCTCTCTCTCTCTCTCTTTCTTTCTCTCTCTCTCTCTCTCTCTCTCTCTCTCTCTCTCTCTCTCTCTCTCTCTCTCTCTCTCTCTCTCTCTTTCTGCTCTCTCTCTCTCTCTCTCTCTCTCTCTCTCTCTCTCTCTCTCTCTCTCTCTCTCTCTCTCTCTCTCTCTCTCTCTCTCTCTCTCTCTCTCTCTCCCTCTCTCTCTCTCTCTCTCTTTCTCTCTCTCTCTAACTCTGTCTCTGTCTCCCTCTCTTAACAGCAACTACAACAATATTCATGAGAATAACAATACATTAAAGCAATAATAGTCGACCAGTCTCAACTTGACTGAGAAGCCACATGGTATGGTATGAAAGCCAAAACAAAACTAAATGGGAAAAGAGTATTGACATTACATTGCACTTTTCACTGGCTGTCCCTCAGGTTGTGGCAGGAGGAGACATATTTGGCTACCACATTTTGGCTTTTCACCCAATACATATTTGATTTTTTCTTAATCTTTTAAAGTTTCAAATTCTTCGTACTGAATGACAATTTTGGGAAAGAAAGATTCTCTTAGGTCTGAGTATTTGTCACAGTGTAATAGGAAATGCAACTCTGTCTCTACCTCTCCCCTGGAGCAGAGTGAGCACAGCCTGTCCTCTCTGGGCAGCCAGGTTTAAAATACTATCAGCACCACAGGCTTTTTTGGGTTGGAGAGTGCATCGTTTTTCCATTATTTATTGTTCTGTAATTGGGGTATCCACAGGATTCTGATAGTCTTTGACTGCTGATTCAAGGATTTGTAATTTTTCTTGTATATCTTATTGTTCTGGGCTCTTTGTTATATTGCTGTAGGGGTTTGCAAAGTGATTTCTCCACATATCCCCATTTTGGGATAGCCAATTCCTCATGAGGAGGTTTTGTTTAATTCCTCAATTAAACAAAACCTCCAGCTGATTTCTAATGTGCTGTTGCTTTTTTGTTCTTAGGGTGTGTTTGTATTGCTTCAGTGTTTCCCCAGATTGAAGGCGTATATTTTTTATTTACATTTTAGTCATTTAGCAGACGCTCTTATCCAGAAAGACTTACAGTTTAGTGAGTGCATACATTTTCATACTGGCCCCCCGTGGGAAACGAACCCACAACCCTGGTGTTGCAAATGCCATGCTCTACCAACTGAGCTACATGGGACTTGATGTCTAGGTCTCTGTGTTTGTGATTAGATATATTTCTCAATTACTTAGATTTTTGCAATCAATATCAAATAATTTTTCATTATCTATTATTTTTGGTTTGCTCTTATGTTTCTTTAGATTAGCCAAGGAGGCTAATTTGTCAAATATAAAGTTTATGTTCCAAACGGCCAAATGTACACCTTCATTGCTGTAGGAGAATGTTAAGGCTAAAAAGTTGTCCAGGAGAGATTGTGTTTTTTGGCTACTAATTGCTTTTTGGTAGATTTCTGTACTGTTTTCACTCCATCTATAGGCCTGTTTAGTACCATGTAATTTATTTGGCCGTGATGCTTCATGGTTGGGTTCTGCTCTTCTCAGATACACTGTGATTTTACTGTGGTCTGAGAGAGGTGTTAGTGGGCTGACTGTGAAGGCTCTGAGAGACTCTGGGTTGAGGTCAGTGATGAAGTAGTCTACAGTACTGCTGCCAAGGGATGAGCTGTAGGTGTACCTACCAAAAGAGTCCCCTCTTAGCCTACCATTGACTATGTACAGACCCAGTGTTCGACAAAGCTTCAGGAGCTGTACTCCATTTTTGTTTTTCACTTTGTCATAGTTGTTTCTGGGGGGGTATGTGGGGAGGGAAAGGTTGTTGCTTCCCGGTAGGTGTTTGTCCCCATGACTGTTAATAGTGTCTAGTTCTTCTGCTGTTCTAGCATTCAGGTCTCTATAGACCAATACGTTGCCTTGGGCCTGAAAGTGACTAATCTCCCCCTCTAGAATGGAGAAACTTTCTTCATTGAAGTAGGGGGACTCTGAGGGGGGAATGTATGTGGCACAGAGGAAGACGTTTTTATCTGTTAAGAGCCTCCTTGTTGATTTTTAACCAGATGAGAAATTCTCCTGTTTTGATCAATTCGATTGAATGAGTTAGTTCAGATTTATACCATATTAGCATTCCCCCTGAGTCTCTGCCCTGTGTGATTCCTTTTAATTTGGTGGATGGTACGATTATCTCCCTACAACCTAGTGGATAGCCAGTGGAAACATCACCTCTGCACCATGTTTCCTGTAGTACTACAATATCAACATCATCAATTTATTTCAGGAAGTCTGGGTTTCTGCCCTTTAGGCCAAAAGCAGAGGACTTCAAACCTTGTAAATTCCAACATGTCAATTAAAAAGATTTCGTAACTGTTTTTTCTTTAACTTCAAAATGAGATAAACACTCACAATCCAACAATAACTATTAAAATATGATTTTTCAATTAACGTAAACTCTTATTATGCAAATGTGATTTGTTTATCATTTAAGATAGCATTTGTGTCATGCCACTTGGTTGTATGTAGTGTGAGGATGGTGGAGTTCTTGTGCTCATCTTACCATGACCCTCGGCCTATCACATGTGAGCATAGTAGACTCAGCATTTGTTTAATGTCACTCATTTCGTTGGTGGGGGCTGGGCCAGTTGCTCCTCTCACAGCTTGTGCATAGCTCTGTTTGCTGGGCTGTGGCTCCTCCAGGTGTGGGTCTGCGGTGGAGGGAGGGGGGTGTTAGGCCTTTTCTAGGTGGGTCTGAAGCTGGGCTGGGGTGGTCTGTGCTGCGCTGGCTGTGGTGGGCATTGAGGTTGGTGGTGCTGTGGCCATGGCAGGGGGGTCCAGGGTGCTGGTCCGGGGTTTTGTCTCGGTGATCTCGGGGGGGGTGGAAATTGCTCCGCTGTTCCTGGGTGGAGAGGTCAGGCTGCGGTTTAAAGCGAAGTCCTTGAGAGTCTTGGCAAGGATGGGGACTGTCTCCCTGTACAGGTGAACATGATCATAGAGACAGTCCAGATCGAGGGTGGGATGTTGGGCCAGGTGTACATTGGGTCGCAGGGCACAGTCCCGTTAGAGGCTGGCGTTTCTTCTTTGGATTGTGGCAGGGTGGAAGTCCTTCCTCTGTAGAAGGGTTGACACCACAATCCTTGAGTTGGGGAAGATTGCGGAGGCCTTCTCAATCATTCCCCGTAGTGAAGTCGCCACCCTCTCCTGCTGAGCACGCAGGTCGTTGCTTCCGGTGTGTATGATTATGTGGCTTGGCGACCCGAGCTGGGCCTTATCAAGCAGCTCCATGTCACTGCGTTGTTGGGCACCACACCTTTCTCATTTTGTGTCTAGGGAAAGTTTATTCTCCTGAACAAACTTCCCACTTGAGTCCATCAACAGGACGATCTCAGCCAGTGTTTCTTCTGGACTGGAGGGGGTAGAGTGGGGGCTGGTGGGTGTTGGAGCTGGGGTGGGACTGGTCTGTGCCGGTGCCGCTGTCAGTGGGAGGCTGTTCTGTGCTCTGGGGGGAGGCATACAGCTGGCAGGGCTTGGTTGAGGTGGGCTCCTCTGCTGTGTGAGGGCAGATCATAGAGTGGTGATCTAGCTGCTCCTGCAGCCTGTCCTCTGTTCTCTTTCTCTCCTGCAGCTCCTCTCTTAGTGTGGTCAGCTCCTTATTACTGCTCTGCCTGGCTTTTTGGAGCTCTCTCACCTCCTTTGTTAGATCAGCCAGCTCTCTCTTGAGTCCATATCTCTCTTGCTGAACCTCTTTCAGCTGTGTTGCAAGGCTGCTGTCCTGCTCTGTCCGCACCTTGGTTAGGAGCTCCTCTAAGGTGTGGATGTCTGGTTGCTGTTTGCTTACGCTCTCCTTGAGCAGGACCACCTCCCCCTCCAATTTGGTGAACTGATCCTTCATGGCAGCCATGGTGGTGAGGAGGGCCTGAGCCTGCTCTGCACTGAGGAGGGCCTGAGCCTGCTCTGCACTGAGGGGGTCGCTCTCCTCCTGGGGCGTGTCCTCCACTATGGTGGGAAGAGAGGTGCTGGATGTGTCTTTTTGGGTGAGGATAGTGGGGGTGAGGGTGGTGCTGGTGGAGTTTCTCTTGTGGGAGGGCATGTCACTGGTGGTGTCCTTCTCTCTCTCTGCTCTCTCTGAAAGTCTGTTTCAAACAGCCTAAGGTTACCTTGCACCATGACAGTCCCAGTCTTGTAGAGGTTGATCGTTATCATGGTGCTGTCAGGGTCATCTGTCTCTTTGACTTTCAGCTTCCACCCATTACAGACTCCGTCTTTCATTATGGATGGGTAGTGAGAGCAGACTGCTGGGCGCCATGCAGTTGGCTGGTCAGTGAGAAAGATGAGATTACACACATCACCGTTTTTGTAGAGGTCTGCGAAAAGGGTTTCTGGCCTCCCCTTTAGTAGTTTCTGTTTAAAAGCTTTCCTCGTTGTGTCATTTTTGGCCTATGGAGGTTAGAGAATGGACTCAGCGCTGAGGGGGAGTGGGGTCATGGTGCCTGTGGGCCTATGGAGGGTAGAGAATGGACTCAGCGCTGAGGGGGAGTGGGGACATGGTGCCTGTGGCCTCTGGAGGGTAGAGAATGGACTCAGCGCTGAGGAGGAGTGGGGACATGGTGCCTGTGGGCTCTGCTACTACTGCTGCTGCTGCTCTGTTCTGCTGCACTGTTGCCATGGCAACCGGTTTTGTTTGTCTGCTGCTGTTGCTAGCTAGCTCTAATTTAGCTAAAAAAAAAAAAAGAAGAAGAGTCAAAAATCACACAAAAAAACTGAAGATACGTTTAAAGTTAAAGTCTGTGCTCCATTTTGGTTTACTCACTCAGTTTGGTCGTTTGATGCAGTTGTATTAACTCCCCTTGCTAGGTTTGTTCTAGCTAAATTTTTCTGACTAGCTTGTTAGCCTGCTGGCTAGGTTTTTGTTGTGTAGCTAGCTAGCGAGAGTAAAAACGTCTTAATTTGAGGTGCAAACAACTTTTTTTATATCCTGATTGAATAGAGTTGTTGTTCATCACTTCGTGTCTTGAATTCTTTATAGATTTGAGTGTTTATCTCATTCTAAAAACAAAAAACCTGAAATAAATCAGGAGCTCACATTGAGCATGTCTCTCTCTCTCTCTCTCTCTCTCTCTCTCTCTCTCTCTCTCTCTCTCTCTCTCTCTCCCTCCCTCTCCCTCTCTCTCACTCTCTCTCTCTGTCTCTCTGTCTGTTAGTGTGTGTGTGTGTGTCTGTGTGTCAGTATGTGTATGTGCTGATGATAATCTATTCTGTGACCCAAATATATGTCTCGATACTATCAGCTCAAAGACTAGAAAACACTCCTGCATTCCCTTTCACAGCTCATCACTGTCAACATGTGTGTGTTTGTTATCTGTAAGAAGGGCTGTATAGGAGATGTTTTTTGAAAGGAACCACATCATTAATAATAGAAGACAGCCACTGAAAAACCTGTCTGTGCAGAAAATTTCTCCACATTGGCGTTCTCTTAGACGCTGTTTGCGCTAGAAGCTACATCCTCAATAGGAGACACATTATCTGGTCAGCTTCCAATCTATTATTCACAGTTCTACGTAAAACACTGCTGATCTGTTCCCAAGATCAAACGGCAGCCATGTATAGTGTGTCCTGAAGCAACACACAAACACCTACACACACGCACACACACACACACAGACACACACACACACACAGACACACACACACACACACACCCGCACATGTACACACCCTAACACTAACACACACACACACAGTAACGCACACACACTCGTGCGAACACACTCACACACATACACATTAACTAACTTATACCCATTTCAGACAAAAGTTTTGGTATATTACCTGTAGGAAATATAAGGCGATGTTTATATGACCCCCCTTCAAACACATTGGGAAGGGTGGGGGTGTTAAACCATGGAGGCTGGTTGCATTTCAAATTAGGGAGGTTTTAAACAATGGAAGTGTTCATGAATTTACCTGCAGAGAAGCAGAGAACCATTCACACAGGCCTGATACCTGTATTCTGGTTACAGGGTCTGTGAAAATGCAGGTCTTTAGGTGGCTTTTAATTGTCCATGTTTTTTTTTTACCCCCTATCCCTTTCAGATATACCAAAAAGCAAGCAACAAAAAGAAGCAGGTAAATTAGTGGGATTTTGATCTGTGTACGACAGGAATATTATACTGTGTCCTAAAGCCATAGTCATGTTAAATAAGCAGTCATGTTAAATAAGCAGTCATGTTAAATAAGCAGTCATGTTAAATAAGCAGTCATGTTAAATGATGACAGCAGCAAGAGGAGAACATTGCAAGTTAGCAATTTACAACTAAATTAACTGTTGGCCTTTGTTTTTCAGGATTACTGTATTATGAAGCAGAAATTGAATGTACTCATTGATTAATACATGTACAGCATGTACAGCATGTCCATCATACACAAGCCTATTCAATTTCAAGATGGCGTCATGTCCATAGGGGCACAAAGG
>NC_059208.1:65038174-65053174 GCF_020615455.1 Coregonus clupeaformis | reverse complement strand
GATCCTCTCACCTCTGCTATTTTCAGGTCTCTCCAGAGATGTTCGATCGGGTTCAAGTCCGGGCTCTGGCTGGGCTACTCAAAGACATTCAGAGACTTGTCCCGAAGCCACTCTCGTGGCGTCTTGGCTGTGTAATTAGTGTCGTTGTCCTGTTGGAAGGTGAACCTTCGCCCCAGTCTGAGGTCCTGAGCACTCTGGAGCAGGTTTTCATCAATGATCTCTCTGTACTTTGCTCTGTTCATCTTTCCCTCAATCCTGACTAGTCTGCCAGTCTCTGCCGCTGAAAAACATCCCCACAGCATGATGCTGCCACCACCATGCTTCACTGTAGGGATGGTACCAGGTTTCCTCCAGACATGAGCTTGGCATTCAGGCCAAAGAATTCAATCTTGGTTTCATCAGACCAGAGAATCTTGTTTCTCATGGTCTGAGAGTCCTATAGGTGCCTTTTGGCAAACTCCAAGCGGGCTGTCATGTTCCTTTTACTGAGGAGTGGCTTCCGTCTGGCCACACTACCATAAAGGCTTGATTGGTGGAGTGCTGCCGAGATGGTTGTCCTTCTAGAAGGATCTCCCATCTTCACAGAGGAGCTCTGGAGCTCTATCAGAGTGACCATCGGGTTCTTGGTCACCTCCCTGACCAAGGCCCTTCTCCCCCGATTGCCAGGCGGCCAGCTCTAGGATGAGTCTTGGTGGTTCCAAACTTCTTCCATTTAAGATTGATGGAGGCCTCTGTGTTCTTGGGGACCTTCAATGCTGCAGACATTTTTTGGTACCCTTCCCCAGATCTGTGCCTCGACACAATCCTGTCTCGGAGCTCTACGGACAATTCCTTCGACCTCATGGCTTGGATTTTGCTCTGACATGCACTGTCAACTGTGGGACCTTATATAGACAGGTGTGTGCCTTTCCAAATCGTGTCCAATCAATTGAATTTACAACAGGTGGACTCCAATCAAGTTGTAGAAACATCTCAAGGATGATCAATGGAAACAGGATGCACCTGAGCACAATTTCGAGTCTCATAGCAAAGGGTCTGAATACTTATGTCAATAAGATATTTCTGATTTGATTTTTTATAAATTTGCAAACATTTCTAAAAACCTTTTTTTGCTTTGTCATTATGGGGTATTGTGTGTAGATTGATGAGGAAAATATTTTTATTTCATACATTTTAGAATAAGGCTGTAACGTAACAAAATGTGGAAAAGGTCAAGTGGTCTGAATACTTTCAGAATGCACTGTAGATTTAGGCATAATGATTTTGGATCTAGGTTGCAGGAAAAAGCTGCTTCAGGTGTTTGAAAAATGCTAAATTCTCCACCACCCCTCCATCCTCACATGTCCCCTCTAAAATAATGGGTGATGCTTCTGAGGATGTTTGTCCCTGGTTATTTTAAAGTATATTTAACCACACGCAGGGGCATTACAAAAGGGAGTTCACACACAGACGTATTAAATGTAAAAACCCATGTCATTGGCTCACAAACACACACAAGGCATTTCAAATTGTAATTACTGTATTGTGTTTGGATTATTTAATAATGTAGGGTTGTATTGTGCATCTAAGATATTTACAATGAAATGTCTAATTTGGGGAGAAAAATCTGTATTTTTCTTCGTGCTGTATTCATTAATGTGTTATTACAGGGTCCGGTCATTTCACATTGATTATATCACATTGTGTCAATAAATGGTCTGTTTGTTTCCACATTGAGGTACGTTTAATTTTGCTTATAACATAAATAACAGTAACTTTTTGAAAACAATGTTTTATACACTTAACTAAAATATACACACAACATGTAAAGTGTTGGTCCCATGTTTCATGAGCTGAAATAAAATATCCCCGAAATTTCCCATACGCACAAAAAGCCTATTTAGCTCAAATTTTGTGCACAAATTTGATTACATCCCTGTTAGTGAGCATTTCTCCTTTGCCAAGATAATCCATCCACCTGACAGGTGTGGCATGTCAAGAAGCTGATTAAACAGCATGATCATTACACAGGTGCACCTTGTGCCGGGGACAATAAACGGTCACTCTAAAATGTGCAGTTTTGTCACACAATGCCACGGATGTCTCAAGTTTTGAGGGAACGTGCAATTGGCATGCTGACTGCAGGAATGTCCACCAGAGATGTTGCCAGATAATTGAATATTCATTTCTCTACCATAAGCCACCTCCAATGTCATTTTAGAGAATTTAGCAGTACGTCCAACTGGCCTCACAACCGCAGACCACGTGTATGGCGTCGTGTGGGTGAGCGGTTTGCTGATGTCAACGTTGTAAACAGAGTGTCAAAATGGTGGCGGTGGGGTTATGGTATGTGTTAGGCCTACTGCTGCTAGGTAGCTCTCTCTCTGCTCTCCCCCTCCCCTCTGTCTGTCCTTGATTGCAGGAGTGAAGTCTGGTGTGCGGGAGTCAGGGTTCCAGCTGCAGCTCATTCACCATAATCACCTCAGCCTTTAAGACCCGGTCAAACTTTCCACTCATCGTCAGATCATAGTCAAGACAACCATGTTAGTCTCGCTGCCGACTCAACCTGTCTGTTTTCGCTCTTGTGTTTTTTGGACTGTTTATTTACTTTTTTCTCCTGTGCCACAGATATTTGGAACCTGACTCCTGCCTCCGCTTCACTCCTGCCACCACCATCCTGCTCTCCACTATCGGGCCTCTCCTTTGGACTCACCACGGACACTAGGACATTACGGTACCACACCTGCCCTGACCTGGATCTGTACCCTCCCTGTAACCTGGACTTGCTCTTCCCCATTTATTGGAAACCTGGACTATTGAACATTTATAATAAACCTGTTAAAACTTCTCTGGCTTGGTGTACTTGTCTGCATTTGGGTTCTATCCAGTTAAATCATAACAGTATGATCTGACCAACATGAACCCAGCAGACAGTAGCTCGGATACCACCCCAGAGTGCACTCAAATTTGGACTGCCATAGCCAATCAGGGCATTCTACTTGGCCAACATGATACCCTGTTTAAGACGATTGCTGAGGACAGTCAGGTGCTGCTTAATCAGGTTCAATTACTCACCAATCAAGTGTCTGCCCTTACTACCCCTTCAGCCCAGATCAGAGAGCCTTTTGTTCCTGCTCCAGAGCGCTATGACGGGAACATGGGAACCTGTGGCGATTTTTTTGACTCAATGCTCGTAGTGTTTGAACAACAGCCCCTCACCTACGCCTCAGAAAGAGCCCGTATGCCTACCTTATCAACTCTACTAGCGGTTCCGCTCGTGCCTGGGGATCCGCGGTCTGGGAGAGTCAGTCGGACATTTGCTAACGCTTACGTGGCCTTCACCACGGAGATGAGGAAGGTTTTTGACCACCCCGTACGAGGCAAGGAGGCTGCGAAACGGTTGTTTTCTTCGGCAGGGGGCTCGTAGTGTGGCGGAGATGGCAGTGGAGTTTCGGACTTTAGCAGCAGTGAGTGGTTGGAATGACGAGGCATTACAAGGAGTGTTCATCAATGCTTTGTCGGAGACTTTAAAAGATGAATTGGTGTCATATGATGAATCGCCTACGCTGGATAATCTTATTTCACTCACTATCAGGTTGGATAATCGGATTCGGGAGCGCCGCGAGAGAGAGTGTTAGTTCCAAGCAACCTGTCTGTCATCAACAAACTCCTCCCTGCATCGTCCCTACGGAGAGAGCCGTGTCTTCCCGAGTCGATCACGAGGAGCACTGAACCCGAAGCCATGGAGGTGGGTCGTGCATGGTTGTCCTCAGAGGAGCGTGCACGTCGTATTCAGGCTCGGGTCTGCCTGTATTGTGGAGAAGCTGGTCATTTCGTTCCTTCCTGCCCAGTTCGTCCCGGGGAAAAGGGCCGGCTCATCATTTATGGGAGAAGTTTTGGTGAGCCGAGCAGCGGATTCTTCCTCTTCTCCCCGCATTCTGCTCCAGGCATCCCTCCAGTGGCAGTCCCAGAATTTCTCTGTTAGTGCGCTGATTGACTCTGGTGCCGACGAAAGCTTTTTGGATAGAGAGTGGGCTCACTCGTCTCCCCTTACCTGTCACCCTGGAGTTTCGCGGACCCTTGACTTTGTGCGACGGAAGTTCTGGTGGGCCACGATGGAGGCGGACACTCGAGCCTTCATTGCTGCTTGTACGGTATGTGCACTGAAGTAAAAACTCCACCCAGGCCAGCGCTGGTCATCTACGACCTCTACCTATACCCAGCCGGCCCTGGTCGCATATCGCTATGGATTTTGTCACTGGACTTCCCCCCTCATCTGGTAAGACTGTCATTCTTACGGTGATTGATCGTTTTTCTAAGTTCGCTCATTTTTTTGGCCCTACCTAAACTGCCCACTGCCAGAGAGACGGCTGATATTTTGGTTGAACATGTGTTCCGCTCTCATGGTCTACCCACGGATATTGTCTCTGACAGGGGTCCCCAGTTTGTCTCCCAGGTGTGGAAAGCTTTCTGTAAAGCTTTGGGCATTACATCCAGCCTGTCCTCTGGATATCACCCCCCAGACCAACGGGCAAGCCGAGAGAGCGAACCAGGAGATGGAGACCGCACTTCGCTGTGTCACTGGGTCTAACCCTGGGTCATGGAGCTCCATGCTCCCCCTGGGTGGAATATGCTCATAACACCTTGACTAACGCTTCCTCTGGTTTGTCTCCTTTTCTGTGTGCTCTGGGTTATCAACCTCCCTGTTCCCTTCCCAAGAGAGGGAACTTGCAGGTACCCTCGGTGCAGTCCCACATGCGCCGCTGCTGCAAGGTCTGGAGGAAGGCCAGGGTAGCTCTGTCCCGAGCTTCGCGCATGCAGAGGCAAGCCAACCGTCACCGGTCCCAGGCTCCCGGTTACTCTCCTGGTCAAGAGGTATGGCTGAAGTCACGGGACCTTCCATTGAAGGTGGAGTCGAAGAAGATGGCGCCTCGTTTTATAGGACCGTTCAAGATACTGTCTATTGTTAACCCCTGCGCGGTTAAGCTACAGCTTCCTGCCTCCCTACGGGTTCATTCCACCTTTCATGTTTCCCAGATTAAGCCTGTGTCGGTTAGCCCTTTGTGCCCGCCCTCTCGTCCCCTCCTCCGCCCAAGATCGTGGGTGGGGGTCCGGTCTACACTGTCCGGCGACTTCTGGATGTTCGCCGCCGGGTCGTGGTTTCCAGTACCTGGTGGATTGGGAGGGTTATGGTCCTGAGGAACGTTCCTGGGTGCCCAGGAGCTTCATTGTGGATCCTGCTCTGGTTCGTGAGTTTCATGGTTACATCCTGATAAACCCTGTCGGCCGCCAGGTGGCGTCCGTAGAGGGGGGGACTGTTAGGCCTACTGCTGCTAGGTAGCTCTCTCTCTGCTCTCCCCCCCCCCTCTGTCTGTCCTTGATTGCAGGAGTGAAGTCTGGTGTGCGGGAGTCAGGGTTCCAGCTGCAGCTCATTCACCATAATCACCTCAGCCTTTAAGACCCGGTCAAACTTTCCACTCATCGTCAGATCATAGTCAAGACAACCATGTTAGTCTCGCTGCCGACTCAACCTGTCTGTTTTCGCTCTTGTGTTTTTTGGACTGTTTATTTACTTTTTCTCCTGTGCCACAGATATTTGGAACCTGACTCCTGCCTCCGCTTCACTCCTGCCACCACCATCCTGCTCTCCACTATCGGGCCTCTCCTTTGGACTCACCACGGACACTAGGACATTACGGTACCACACCTGCCCTGACCTGGATCTGTACCCTCCCTGTAACCTGGACTTGCTCTTCCCCATTTATTGGAAACCTGGACTATTGAACATTTATAATAAACCTGTTAAAACTTCTCTGGCTTGGTGTACTTGTCTGCATTTGGGTTCTATCCAGTTAAATCATAACAGTATGGGCAGGCATAAGCTACGGACAACGAACACAATTGCATTTTATCGATACCGTGACGAGATCCTGAGGCCCATTGTCGTGCCATTCATTCGCCGCCATCACCTCATGTTTCAGCATGGTAATGCACGGCCCCATGTCGCAACGATCTGTACACAATTCCTGGAAGCTGAAAATGTCCCAGTTCTTCCATGGCCTGCATACTCACCAGACATGTCACCTATTGAGCATGTTTGGGATGCTCTGGATTGATGTGTACGACAGCGTGTTCCAGTTGCCGCCAATATCCAGAAATATCCGCACAGCCATTGAAGAGGAGTGAAACAACATTCCACAGCCTGATCAAGTCTATGCGAAGGAGGCAATTGGTGGTCACACCAGATACTGACTGGTTTTCTGATCCACACCCCTACCTTTTTTTTTAAGGCATCTGTGACCAACAGATGCGTATCTGTATTCACAGTCATGTGAAATCCATAGATTAGGTCCTAATTTATTTCTTTCAATTGATTGATTTCCTTATATGAACTGCAACTCAGTAAAACCTTTGAAATTGTTGCGTGTTGCGTTTATATTTTTGTTCATATTGAACCCTTTCATATAGTTTGAGCCAATGGTTGTGTGATGACTAACCAGTAACTTCACCTGAGAGCTGATGTCTCGCATTAGTTCCCAAAGCTAATGCCTAGGCTTTAGCTCAGCGGTCTAACACATTTTGTGGCACACTGATGACTCAAATTCAAATCCAATCCTTTACACATGGAGCTGTATTTAATACAGGTCATTTTATTATTTACTCAATAGCCTAGTGTTTTGGCATGAATATGCATCCATATTTTGTCTATGTTTAAGAGAATGCAGTATTCCTACCTATTGTTTATGGCCCTCTCATGATAGGTAATTACTTAAGGCCATGTTAGAATACATCTAACCGCTTAATAGAATTTGTTGTTTTACTTCTCTTTAGTCATCATTCAAATTCTACGTTCTGTAGAAACCACACAAATACCTCACGAACAAAATGCAGATTTGGCTGGGAAGCACCCCGTGTTAACAAGCCAAACCCCCCCCCAGCATGTTAACAAGCCAACTCCCCCCCCCAGCATGTTAACAAGCCAACCCCCCAGCATGTTAACAAGCCAAACCCCCCCAGCATGTTAACAAGCCAAACCCCCCCAGCATGTTAACAAGCCAAACCCCCCCCCAGCATTTTTAGGTATGCTACTGTTGCTATGCAACCACATCCTCCAATTTGGTGTGTTCATGAGCACACCCTTTTCCTTTACTTTCAGCAAAAACCTCTATCTCTCCCACACAAAAGACGTCTGTCTCTCCATCTCTCCTTGTCTATCTGTCTAACCACCACTACCTTCCCCCTTTCTTTCACCCAAACACACTCTCTCTCTCTCTCTCTCTCTCTCTCTCTCTCTCTCTCTCTCTCTCTCTCTCTCTCTCTCTCTCTCTCTCTCTCTCTCTCTCTCTCTCTCTCTCTCTCTCTCTCTCTCTCTCTCTCTCTCTCTCTCTCTCTCTGAGAAGCAGTGTTATTAGTGTTGGGGGTCTAAAGAGTAGAGGCATATACTGTACTTTCCCTTTTCCCTCCATCCCTGTCTCTACCACTGTCTCCCTCCATCCCTGTCTCTACCACTGTCTCCCTCCATCCCTGTCTCTACCACTGTCTCCCTCCATCCCTGTCTCTACCACTGTCTCCCTCCATCTCTGTCTCTACCACTGTCTCCCTCCATCTCTGTCTCTACCACTGTCTCCCTCCATCCCTGTCTCTACCTCTGTCTCCCTCCATCCCTGTCCCTACCTCTGTCTACCTCCATCCCTGTCTCTACCACTGTCTCCCTCCATCCCTGTCTCTACCACTGTCTCCCTCCATCCCTGTCTCTACCACTGTCTCCCTCCATCCCTGTCTCTACCTCTGTCTCCCTCCATCCCTGTCTCTACCTCTGTCTCCCTCCATCCCTGTCTCTACCACTGTCTCCCTCCATCTCTGTCTCTACCACTGTCTCCCTCCATCTCTGTCTCTACCTCTGTCTCCCTCCATCCCTGTCTCTACCACTGTCTCCCTCCATCCCTGTCTCTACCTCTGTCTCCCTCCATCCCTGTCTTTATTACTGTCTCCCTCCATCCCTGTCTCTACCTCTGTCTCCCTCCATCCCTGTCTCTACCACTGTCTCCCTCCATCCCTGTCTCTACCTCTGTCTCCCTCCATCCCTGTCTCTACCACTGTCTCCCTCCATCTCTGTCTCTACCACTGTCTCCCTCCATTCCTGTCTTTATTACTGTCTCCCTCCATCCCTGTCTCTACCTCTGTCTCCCTCCATTCCTGTCTTTATTACTGTCTCCCTCCATCCCTGTCTCTACATCTGTCTCCCTCCTTCCCTGTCTCTATATCTGTCTCCCTCCTTCCCTGTCTCTACATCTGTCTCCCTCCATCCCTGTCTGATCAAATGTAGTGCACTATATAGGGAATAGGGTGCCATTTGGCATGCAGCCTTACGCTGCTATGGATAGTGAAGGGAGAGCTACACTCACATATCACCACTGGGCCCACATATCACATATCACCACTGGGCCCACATATCACATATCACCACATATCACCACTAGGCCCACATATCACATATCACCACTAGGCCCACATATCACATATCACCACTGGGCCCACATATCACATATCACCACTGGGCCCACATATCACCACCATCCATCCCTGTCTCTGTGATATGTGGGCCCAGTGGTGATATGTGATATGTGGGTCCAGTGGTGATATGTGATATGCGGGCCCAGTGCTGATATGTGATATGTGATATGTGGGCCCAGTGTTGATATGTGATATGTGGGCCTAGTGGTGATATGTGATATGTGGGCCCAGTGGTGATATGTGATATGCGGGCCCAGTGCTGATATGTGATATGTGATATGTGGGCCCAGTGGTGATATGTGATATGTGGGCCTAGTGGTGATATGTGATATGTGGGCCCAGTGGAGATATGTGAGTGTAGCTCTCCCTTCACTATCCATAGCAGCGTAAGGCTGCATGCCAAATGGCACCCTATTCCCTATATAGTGCACTACATTAGACCAGACCCCTATGGTCCCCTATTGGACCCTGGTCAAAGTAGGGCACTACATAGTGAATAGGGTGCCATTTGGCATGCAGCCTGACCCCTAAGGCCCTTGTTTAGCCAACAACAGTATCCAGTGAAGTGGTACTAACACTAAGAAGCACTGTGCTGAAATAGCCAATCCCCCTACACTACAACAATATAACTGTCCACCAAACCATGCCTTCAACCTGTCAGCACAGCAGGATGGAAGACAAATGGACTGATAGCTGGATGAACAGACGGAGAGATTGGCTGATGAACAGACGATGAAATAGGAAAGAAAGACAGAAAGAAAGAAAGAAAGAAAGAAAGAAAGAAAGAAAGAAAGAAAGAAAGAAAGAAAGAAAGAAAGAAAGAAAGAAAGAAAGAAAGAAAGAAAGAAAGAAAGAAAGAAAGAAATAGAGAGATGAATAGTTCCATTTCCATGTCATGTTATCCCAGGAGACATAATACAGAGAACCATAAGGCTGATATATAAAGTTAGCTTATGGAGAGTAGAAACCGGAAACTTTTGGAACCGTTTCAAACAATTATGTTACACACATACACACACACACACCATCGTTACCATCTGTCACTCCAATTAAGACTGCCATAGGGTGAGAGAGATGCTGGCTGGACACATGATGCAATAATCTCAAATTATGGTTAATTGTGATGACTATAGGCCAAACAGGATTGTTTTCACTGTTGAATTGATTCCATGATCTTAAGTAACACACATGGCAATGAGGCCCATGTTCTGACCCGAGCTAAGCAAGCGGACATGAAACGTAATTCCTTTTTTATGCGCTTTCTTCTATATGCGTATTCTGACCTTGAATTTAAGCCTGAGAATACAGTATATATACATACATATATATATATATATATATATAGAGAGAGAGAACAGAGAGAGAGAGAGACAGAGAGAGAGAGAGAGAGACAGAGAGAGAGAGAGAGAGAGAGAGAGAGAGAGAGAGAGAGAGAGAGAGGGGGGACAAACATAATACCAAGAAAGGTAGAGGCAACGATAATGATAGAGAGGAAGTGTGTGATGGGGGAGACAAAGAGAGAAACGAGGGAACAGAGCTGAGGGAAATAAGGAGAGATAGTGGCCAGGGAAGAAGATGGCTGCCGTCTTACGGGCTCCTGACCAATTCTGCGATTTTGTGTGTTTTTTTTAAGCCGATCGTAACATTTTTGTACATAATATTTCGCCCATCATTTTCTATGACTGGAAACAGCTTCTGTCCATCAGAACAGAGATCACTAATGGAGGTGTGTCTACAGATACTCCTATTTTCTGACCTTTGACCTCATTCCATGTTAATTCCACCACCTTTATGCACGAGGAAACCATGAATGAGGTCTAGCAAATGCACCAGTTCCAAGTGGAAAAAGCATCTACTTAATTTCTTCCTATAGAAATAGCGCCATTCTCCATGCGCTGTCATTTGCAACTTGATAAGATCTATTGATAAGAGCTAGGTAAATTAGTAATCAGTTTGGAGAAGGGGATTGTAAATACACACAGCAATTGTTTTAGATGATATTTCTTTATGATCCCTGGAGAGGAGTGTGAAACCAGCCATATGGAAGAAAACTGAAAATCATATCAACATGACATGTATTGCGGACCCTTTTCCACAGTGAAATAGTGCCTTCAGAAAGTATTCACAACTTGACTTTTACCACATTTTGTTGTGTTGAGCTTGATTTTAAAATTGATTAAATGTTGATGTTATTTCACTGGCCTACAGTGCCTTGCAAATGTATTCATCCCCCTTGGCTTTTTTCCTCTCTCTCTCTCTCTCTCTCTCTCTCTCTCTCTCTCTCTCTCTCTCTCTCTCTCTCTCTCTCTCTCTCTCTCTCTCTCTCTCTCTCTCTCTCTCTCTCTCTCTCTCTCTCTCTCTCTCTCTCTCTCTCTCTCTCTCTCTCTCTCTCTCTCTCTCTCTCTCTCTCTCTCTCTCTCTCTCTCTCTCTCTCTCTCTCTCTCTCTCTCTCTCTCTCTCTCTCTCTCTCTCTCTCTCTCTCTCTCTCTCTCTCTCTCTCTCTCTCTCTCTCTCTCTCTCTCTCTCTCTCTCTCCCCCTCTCTCTCCCCCTCTCCCTCTCCCACTCCCTCTCCCTCCCTCTATCCCACGCCCTCTCTCTCTCTAAATGACATTCTCTCCAAATAGTTAATATGTTACACTAAAGAGTACTCCTCTGTTCTCTCCAGATAGTTAATATGTTACACTAAAGAGATTTCCTCTGTTCTCTCCAGATAGTTAATATGTTACACTAAAGAGATCTCTTCTGTTCTCTCCAGATAGTTAATATGTTACACTAAAGAGATTTCCTCTGTTCTCTCCAGATAGTTAATATGTTACACTAAAGAGATTTCTCTGTTCTCTCCAGATAGTTAATATGTTACACTAAAGAGATTTCTTCTGTTCTCTCCAGATAGTTAATATGTTACACTAAAGAGATCTCTTCTGTTCTCTCCACAAAAAAATAGAAAAGTAATGTATGCAACTGTAAGTCGCTATGGATAAGAGTGTCTGCTAAATGAATAAAATGTAAAAATTTAAATGTTGTCGTTTTTCCTATTTTGTTGCATTACAACCTGTAATTTAAATAGATTTTTATTTGGATTTCATGTAATGGACATACACAAAATAGTCCAAATTGGTGAAGTGAAATGAAAAAAAAAAAAACGGAAAAGTGGTGCGTGCATATGTATTCACCCCCTTTGCTATGAAGCCCCTAAATAAGATCTGGTGCATCCAATTACCTTCAGAAGTCACATAATTAGTTAAATAAAGTCCACCTGTCTGCAATCTAAGTGTCACATGATCTGTCACATGATCTCAGTATATACACACCTGTTCTGAAAGGCCCCAGTGTCAGGTGTCAGTGTGCAGCGGTAGGACGGAGTCAGGCGCAGGACACAGAACTGAGTAATAGACGAAATTTACTCGAAAAAATGGCACCACAACAAACCTGCAAAGAGAGGGTCGCCCAGAAGGATTAGTTTTATACTATTCCAGGTATTCCTTAAAGAGGTAGGGTTTCAAGTGTCTCCGGAAGGTGGTCAGTGACTCCGCTGTCCTGGCGTCGTGGGGGAGCTTGTTCCACCATTGGGGTGCCAGAGCAGTGAATAGCTTTGACTGGGCTGAGCGGGAACTGTGCTTCCGTAGAGGTAGGGGGGCTAGCAGGCCAGAGGTGGATGAACGTAGTGCCCTCGTTTGGGTGTAGGGTCTGATCAGAGCCTGAAGGTAAGGAGGTGCCGTTCCCCTCACAGCTCCGTAGGCAAGCACCATGGTCTCATCCCCACAGTGAAGCATGGTGGTGGCAGCATCATGCTGTGGGAATGTTTTTAATCGGCAGGGACTGGGAAACTGGTCAGAATTGAAGCAATGATGGATGGCGCTAAATACAGGGAAATTCTTGAGGGAAACCTGTTTCAGTCTTCCAGAGATTTGAGACTGGGACGGAGGTTCACCTTCCAGCAGGACAGTGACCCTAAGCATACTGCTAAAGCAACACTCAAGTGGTTTAAGGGGAAACATTTAAATGTTTTGGAATGGCCAAGTCAAAGCCCAGACCTCAATCCAATTGAGAATCTGTGGAATGACCTAAAGATTGCTGTACACCACAACTTGAAGGAGCAACAAAACAGGAAAAATGCCAAGGGGGGTGAATACTTTCGCAAGCCACTGTACACACAATACCTGATAATATCAAACTGGAATTATATTTTTAGATGTATAAAAACAAAACGAAAAAATGAAAAGCTGAAATGTCTTGAGTCAATAAGTTTTCAACTCCTTTGATATGTCTAAATAAGTTCAGGAGTAAATATTTGCTTAATAAGTCACATAATAAGTTGCATGGACAATAATAGTATTTTACATGATTTTTGAATGACTACCTTCTTCCTGTACCACACACAAACAATTATCTGTAATGTCCCTCAGTTGAGCAGTGAATTTCAAACACAGATTTAATCACAAAGACCAGGGAGGTTTTTCAATGCCTCATCCCTGTACCCCACACATATAATTATCTGTAAGGTCCCTCTCTACAAAGATACAGGTGTCCTTCCTAACTCAGTTGCTGGAGAGGAAGGAAACCACTCAGGGATTTCACGAGGCCAGTGGTGATGTTAAAACAGTTACAGTTTAATGACTGTGATAGGAGAAAACTGAGGATGGATCAACAACATTGTAATTACTCCACAATACTAACCTAAATGACAGAGTGACAAGAAGGAAGCCTGTACAGAATACAATTATTCCAAAACATGCATCCTGTTTACAAGACACTAAAGTAAAACTGCAAAAGATGTGACAAAGAAATGAACTTCATGTCCAGAATACAAAGCATTATGTTTGGGGCAAATCCAACACAACACATCACTGAGTACCACTCTTCATATTTTCAAGCATGATGGTGGCTGCATCATGTTATGGGTATGCTTGTCATCGGCAAACTAGGGAGTTTTTTTAGGATAAAAGAAATGGAATAGAGCTAAGCACAGGCAAAATCTTAGAGGAAAACCTGTTTCAGTTTGCTTTCCAACAGACACTGGGAGAGAAATTCACATTTCAGCAGGACAATAACCTAAAACAAAAGGCCAAATGTACACTGGAGTTGCTTACCAAGAAGACAGTGAATGTTCCTGAGTGGCCGAGTTAGTTTTGACTTATATCTACTTGAAAATCTATGGAAAGACTTGAAAATGGTTGTCTAGCAATTTGACAAAGCTTGAAGAATTTTGAAAAAAATCATGGGTACATGTTGAAAGACGACATTGAATTTTCCTGAGTGGCCTTGTTACAGTTTTTACTTAAATTGGCTTCAACATCTATAGCAAGACTTGAAAATGGCTGTCTAGCAATGATGAACAACCAAGATGACAGAGCTTGAAGAATTTTTAAAAGAATAAATTAAATTTTGAGTCATTTAGCAGATGCTCTTATCCAGAGCGACTTACAGTTAGTGAATACATACTTTTATACTGGCCTCCCGTGGGAATCAAACCCACAACCCTGGCATTGCAAACACCATGCTTTATCAACTGAGCTACATCCCTGCCGGCCATTCCCTCCCCTACCCTGGACGACGCTGGGCCAATTGTGCGCCGCCCATGAGTCTCCTGGTCGCGGCCAGCTGCGACAGAGCCTGGATTCGAACCAGGATCTCTAGTGGCACAGTTAGCACTGCGATGCAGTGCCTTAGACCACTGCGCCACCCAGGAATAATGTGCAAATATTTTACAATTCAGGTGCGGAAAGCTCTTACCCAGAAAGACTCACAGCTGTAATCGCTACCAAAGGTGATTGTAACATGTATTGACTCAGGGGTGTGAATACTTATGTAAATTAGATATATCTGTATTTCATTTTCAAAAAAACATGTGTTCACTTTTTCATTATAGGTTGTTGTGTGTAGATGGGTGAGAAAAAATATATATTTTGAAATTCAGGCTGTAACATAACAAAATGTGGAATAAGTCAAGGGGTATGAATACTTTCTGGATGCACTTTAAATAGCTGTGCCGTTATACAGAATTCTAATTGAGTGCCCTCATAATTTGCATCGATGAAATTTGCAGACCCAAGGTATAGGCTGATCCTGCCTAGTTGATGTACAGTGAGGGAAATACGTATTTGATCCCCTGCTGATTTTGTACGTTTGCCCACTGACAAAGACATGATCAGTCTATAATCAAAACATGACTTAGTACTTGGTGGCAAAACCCTTGTTGGCAATCACAGAGGTCAGACGTTTCTTGTAGTTGGCAACCAGGTTTGCACACATCTCAGGAGGGATTTTGTCCCACTCCTCTTTGCAGATCTTCTCCAAGTCATTAAGGTTTTGAGGCTGACGTTTGGCAACTCGAACCTTCAGCTCCCTCCACAGATTTTCTATGGGATTAAGGTCTGGAGACTGGCTAGGCCACTCCAGGACCTTAATGTGCTTCTTCTTGAGCCACTCCTTTGTTGCCTTGGCCGTGTGTTTTGGGTCATTGTCATGCTGGAATACCCATCCAAGACCCATTTTCAATGCCCTGG
>NC_059208.1:64998174-65033174 GCF_020615455.1 Coregonus clupeaformis | reverse complement strand
ATTCAATGTTAAACGGATTATCCACTGCTATTAAGCCAACTTCCACAAATCAATAGCCATTAGCGGAAATCGCTCTTTAATTAGTGATTTATGCATTCTGTCTGTGTGTGTGTGTGTGTGTGTGTGTGTTCTGATCATCTGAAATTAATTTTTTTCCAAACTGTGGTTTTCATTGCAAGACGTTACTCTTACCCGGAGATCTGTTGAATATTGCTATTACATAAACCCAGGGGCGCAAATGTGGTTTTAGAAGTGGGAGGGACATAACTTTATTTAAAAAATATATATGTACACACTACCGGTCAAAAGTTTTAGAATACCTACTCATTCAAGGGTTTTTCTTTATTTTTACTATTTTCTACATTATAGAATCATAGTGAAGACTATGAACTATGAAATAACACATAACACAAGTAGTAACCAAATATAGTGTTAAACAAATCAAAATATGTTTTATATTTGAGATTCTTCAAAATAGCCACCCTTTGCCTTGATGACACACTCTTGGCATTCGCTCAACCAGCTTCACCTGGAATACTTGTCATCCCGACATGCCAACTCCATCTGGACATCCTCGCGCAGTCCACTGCGGAATAGAGTGCAGAGCGCCGGCTCAATCCATCCGCTGGAAGCTGCCACAGTCCAAAAAAGTGAGGGCGTACTCCTCAGCGGTCTGGGCACCCTGCCAGAGCAGGAAAAGTCTCTCACCTCCCTCTCTGCCCTCTGGAGGATGGTTGAAGACCACCCTGAACCTCTCATAGGACCTCAGCTCTTCCTCTCTCCCAGACGGCCGTAGCCCACGGCAACGCCCGTCCGGTCAGCGGGGAAATGACCATGGCAACCTTGGACCTCTCGGTGGTGGGGGCTCCGGTCTGATACGCAAAAATAGAGGGAGCACTGGAGCAGGAAGCCATGGCATTTCGATGGAGTCCCGTCATATTTCTCCGGAAGGGCCAGTCGGGCATCGCTGACCTGGGCGGACAGCTGGGAAGGCTGGGGGGCTGGCTCACTGTGACGACCCGTGGTAGGAGGCCCTCTGATAGGGGAATGGAGAACCTCGCTGGACTTGTCGGGGTCGGTGGAGAACGAGGAGGACCTCCTCCATACCTCCTTCGTACTCAGCTGGTCGTGGTGTTGATGGAGTAGATGACCATGTTCGTTAACCGTCTGGAAAGAGGGTTGAATCTGCTGCTGCTTCCATTTTTGTCGAGGTGTTATTCTGTAACGTACACGCCGGGAGTCAGGAAACAGGTGCAGAAGGTGATTTTAATAAAGAACCGAAGCAAATGAACAAACATGAGGAGCGTACATAACGTGAGCAACAACAATACCACCTAGTGACTGAAGACAACTGAGGGCTGAATAAAGGGGGAGTAAATCTCCCGAGTGGCGCAGTGGTCTAAGGCACTGCATCACAGTGCTAGCTGTGCCACTAGAGATCCTGGTTCGAATCCAGGCTCTGTTGTAGCCGGCCGTGACCGGGAGACCCATGGGGCGGCGCGCAATTGGCCCAGCGTCGTCCAGGGTAGGGGAGGGAATGGCCGGCAGGGATGTAGCTCAGTTGATAGCGCATGGCGTTTGCAACGCCAGGGTTGTGGGTTTGATTCCCACAGGGGGTATGAAAAAAAAAAATGTATGCACTAACTGTAAGTTGCTCTGGATAAGAGCGTCTGCTAAATGACTAAAATGTAATCAGGGAGTAAATGATGAGCAGGTGTGCCAAATGTGGGTTGCCAGGACCGGTGGTTAGTAGACTGGCGACGTTGCACAACGGAGGGAGGGAGCAGGGGCAGGCGTTTCACTGTAAGGTCTACACCTGTTGTATTCGGCGCATGTGACAGATACAATTTGATTTGATTTGAGTAGGCGTGACAGAAATGCTATTTAACGATTTTCACCATGCCCCTTCATCTAGTCCTCTAGGTAGGGCTAATGAACTTGTAAAAGAAGAAGAAGAAGAACAACAACAACAACAAATGTACACACTACTCTGTACTTGACCTACAAACTGACCTTTGTGGCAGACAAATTGTCTTCTGTGCAGTAAATGTCTAACCATGATGATCACACGGATCAGGTCGTTGGAGAAAGAAGTAAATAGGACCTTTTTGTTTTATTGGCTACGTCCCAAATGGCACCCTATTCCCGATATAGTGCACTACTTTTGACCAGAGCCCTATGGGTCGTGATCAAAAGTAGTGCAGTACATAGGCAATAGGTTGTCATTTTGGACACAGACATTGTTTTTAGATATGCCTTTAGTACACACTGAGTCAGGGCCGGCCCTAGCCTTTTGGGGGCCCTAAGCGAGATTTGGTTTGGGGGGCCTCCACCTCCCGGTGGCCAGGGCCCCTGGGCATGTGCCTGGTCAGAAGTTCAGCCATGATTACTACAGGTTTAGATAGCTGGCTAGACTAACTTACCTCGCAATCTATAAAATGTTAGCTGACGTGGGCTGATTGAGCGGCTGTCAGTGACTGACGTGACAAGATGAAAACCGTTGATGCGCTACCAAATTTCGAAACTGTTTGTGGACCACGGAGCCCTAAGCGTCTGCTTATGTTGCTTACATGTGGAATTGTTTTAAGATGGTCACACCATGGATCATTTAGCTATTTGACTTTGAATTTTAGCAGCCCTGTAGATAGCCCTAAAAATGATTTTAAAATGATTTAGAAATGATTCACTACAATAGCCCATACTAGCAAACTAGCATACTAGCAAAACAGACAGTCAAAACATTTATCATAAGGAATAAGGTTTTGAAGTGTCTGTCCTTTGTCTAGGAGACATAAGAAAGATCAGAATATATTTTAGTTTTTTGGACACATATTTAACACCTTTTTTTGTTGGCACAAAACTACCTCCATACTTCCATTCATTTATTAAACCAGTACCGGGTTACCTTCAGACGAGTCCCGTGACACCTGTGGGGGTCGTAGAGCAAAACGGAGAACACCATCATGTTCGTGAGAGTTAGTAGACCAAACCGTTTGGACGCTCATGGCCGGATAAATGCAGGGGCTTACCGGGGCTGAAGCCCCTGGGCCCAGGCCCGTGGGGAGACCAAGAGGCAGCAAATTTTTTTTATTAGAAATATTAGTTGTATATACAGTGGGGAGAACAAGTATTTGATACACTGCCGATTTTGCAGGTTTTCCTACTTACAAAGCATGTAGAGGTCTGTAATTTTTATCATAGGTACACTTCAACTGTGAGAGACAGAATCTAAAACCAAAATCCAGAAAATCACATTGTATGATTTTTAAGTAATTAATTTGCATTTTATTGCATGACATAAGTATTTGATACATCAGAAAAGCAGATCTTAATATTTGGTACAGAAACCTTTGTTTGCAATTACAGAGATCATACGTTTCCTGTAGGTCTTGACCAGGTTTGCACACACTGCAGCAGGGATTTTGGCCACTCCTCCATACAGACCTTCTCCAGATCCTTCAGGTTTGGCTCCCAGTCCTGACTTGAATATGAACTACCATCTATGGATTATATTTCTGTGGTTGGTTGTGGCTGCCTGTTTGTCTTTTTCAAATATCTAAATACAATCGTGGGGAAAAAGCTACAGTTTGGAAAGCAAATGCCTATCGCTGAAAAGAGAAGACAAATCTGTCTGCTGAAAAGAGAAGACAAGTCTGTCTGCTGAAAAGAGAAGACAAATCTGTCTGCTGAAAAGGGAAGACTAATCTGTCTGCTCAAAAGACAAGACTGATTTGTCTGCAGAACCATTAGAAGAAAACACAGTCTCAACAACTCCCAGTTTGTAGCGAACAGCAACACTGTTTTTCAAAGTAGCTCATCTTGAGATAGGCTATTGCCAAGAAGAGTATATCGGCCATCACTGGGAGCCTATGGCTTCATCTTCATCATGATGTGAGTCAGTGTGCCCATGGAAATTGTATTTAGTAGCCTACTGTAGCCTATATATATATATATGTATATATATATGTATATATATATATATATATATATATATATATACACACAGCACCTTCAGAAAGTATTCAGACCCCTTGACTTTTTCCACATTATGTTACGTTACAGCCTTATTCTAAAATGGATTAAATAAATTTTAAAAAAATCCTTATCAATCTACACACAATACCCCATAATGAGAAAGGGAAAACAGGTGTTTAGAATGTTTTACAAATGTATTATTTACATAAGTATTCAGACCCTTTGCTATGAGACTCGAAATTGTGCTCAGGTGAATCCTGTTTCCATTGATCATCCTTGAGATGTTTCTACAACTTGATTGGAGTCCACCTGTGGTAAATTCTATTGATTGGACATGATTTGGAAAGGCACACACCTGTCTATACAAGGTCCCACAGTTGACAGGGCATGTCAGAGCAAAAACCAAGCCATGAGGTCGAAGGAATTGTCCTTAGAGCTCCGAGACAGGATTGTGTCGAGGCACAGAACTGGAGAAGGGTACCAAAAAATGTCTGCAGCATTGAAGTTTCCTAAGAACACAGTGGCCTCCATCAATCTTAAATGGAAGACGATTGGAACCACCAAGACTCTTCCTAGAGATGGCCGCCCGGCCAAACTGAGCAGTCGGAGGAGAAGGGCCTTGGTCAGGGAGGTGACCAAGAACCCGATGGTCACTCTGACAGAGCTCTAGAGTTCCTCTGTGGAGATGGGAGAAACTTCCAGAAGGAAAACCATCTCTGCAGGACTCCACCAATCAGGCCTTTATGGTAGAGTGGCCAGACGGAAGCCACTCCTCATGAAAGGCACATGACAGCCCGCTTGGAGTTTGCCAAAAGGCACCTAAAAACAAGATTCTCTGGTCTGATGACACCAAGATTGAACTCTTTGGCCTGAATGCTAAGCGTCACGTCTGGAGGAAACCTGGCACCATCCCTACGGAGGCTGCAGCATCATGCTGTGGGGATGTTTTTCAGTGGCAGGGACTGGGAGACTGGTCAGGATCAGGGAAAAGATGAACGGAGCAAAGTACAGAGAGATCCATGATGAAAACCTGCTCCAGAGTGCTCAGGACATTAGACTGGGGCGAAGGTTTACCTTGCAACAGGACAACGACCCTAAGCACACAGCCAAGACAACGTAGGATTCTCTTCGGGACAAGTCTCGGAAAGTCCTTGAGTGGCCCAGCCAGAGCCCGGACTTGAACCCGATCGAATATCTCTGGAGAGACCTGAAAATAGCTGTGCAGCAACGCTCCCCATCCAACCTGACAGAGACTTGAGAGGATCTGCAGAGAATATTGGGAGAAACTGTAGCGGGTGATTTGGACGGAGTCAGGCACAGGAGGTGTAAATCACAGAATAAATGGTTTATTCTGCCAATACAGCGATTCGCAGCAATGCGTAAAACAACTACAGTGCGGTAATAACGGCGCACTGAAGAAAACAAAACACATGGGTGAAAATCCCGGCAATAAGTAAATAAAGCTCCACCGAGCTATCGACACCTCCACATGGAAACAATCACACACAAAGACATGGGGGGGGGCAGAGGGAATACTTACACAGGGACTGATGAGGGGATATGAACCAAGTGTGTGTAAAAACAAGACAAAACAAATGGAATGATGAGATGAGGAGTGGCAGTGGCTAGAAGGCCGGTGACGACGAACGCCGAAGCCTGCCCGAACAAGGAGAGGAGGCAGCTTCGGAGGAAGTCGTGACAGAAACTCCCCAAATACAGGTGTGCCAAGCTTGTAGCGTCATACCCAAGAAGACTCAAGGCTGTAATCGCTGCCAAAGGTGCTTCAACAAAGTACTGAGTAAAGGGTCTGAATACTTATGTAAATATGTCAAAGTGATAATGAGAGAATAGAGGTAATGAGAGAAGAGAGGTAATGAGAGAAGAGAGATAATGAGAGAGGAGGGATAATGAGAGGTAATGAGAGAAGAGAGGTAATGAGAGAAGAGAGATAATGAGAGAGGAGAGATAATGAGAGGTAATGAGAGAGCAGAGGTAATGAGAGGTAATGAGAGAGCAGAGGTAATGAGAGAATAGAGGTAATGAGAGAGCAGAGTTAATGAGAGAAGAGAGGTAATGAGAGAGCAGAGGTAATGAGAGAAGAGAGGTAATGAGAGAGCAGAGGTAATGAGAGAGCAGAGTTAATGAGAGAAGAGAGGTAATGAGAGAGCAGAGGTAATGAGAGAAGAGAGGTAATGAGAGAGCAGAGGTAATGAGAGCAGAGGTAATGAGAGAAGAGACTCCATTTACACGCATCCAACTATAAATATCCACATCAGGCATCTACGCATCTATTTAATGTCATAGACTAGAATGAATCCATTGGTGATGTCAGATGTGTAATTCCATGCAGGTGTTATAAAAATACTCATTTTATCTTATGATTCCCTTTCTGTTTATATCTGTTTGAAGAGACTTTGATAATCTCTCTGTGTCTGATGTTGTTTTTCCCGATTTTAATAATGTTATGGAGCCAGGTGGGCAGATGAGAGTGAATTTAGCTTTTTTTTTTTTTTTTGCTACACAGAAAAACACTGAAGATGCTGCAATCAGTGCAAATGCACCAGCAACCGACACAGTTGTTTCCCAGTAAAAAGATAAAGTCACCCTAAAACACTAATCTTAGATAAGTGTTGTGTTTTTATTCCAGATGGTTAGGGTTAGGGTTTGAGAAAGATAAGCTGATCCTAGATCTGTGCCTCAGGGAAACCCAGAGCGTGTTTGTTACTAGGGCTTAAATGCAATATGGAAGATTACCGGGAAAAGAGACATACCACATTCAGTCAAAAACAGGAAAAACACACAAACAGCTCCAAAGAATTATCCCACTCCATCCATTTAGCCATTTCCATGAGATTAAGATACATCTGAATCCTCTTTTACGTCATAAAATAAACATTCTATATCCTGATTGTCAGCTGTACAATAGTACAAGGTTTCACCACTAAAGATGTATCTGTCAATTTTGAATAAATAACAGGAGATTTGCTCAAACCAATGCTCTGTTAAGTGTATGTACTTTGTCAGGACTGAGACATACACTGAACAGAACATTGATTTGACAGCCACATCTTTAGCGGTAAAACCTTGACATCTTTAGCGGTAAAACCTTGACATCTTTAGCGGTAAAACCTTGACATCTTTAGCTGTAAAACCTTGACATCTTTAGCGGTAAAACCTTGACATCTTTAGCGGTAAAACCTTGACATCTTTAGCGGTAAAACCTTGACATCTTTAGCGGTAAAACCTTGACATCTTTAGCGGTAAAACCTTGACATCTTTAGCGGTAAAACCTTGACATCTTTAGCTGTAAAACCTTGACATCTTTAGCGGTAAAACAACACAGTACAAAGAGAACTGTAAATCATGCATTCTATTTGCAACAAGGCCATTAAGTAATACTGCAAGATAACACGGCAAAGTAATTTACTTTTTGGCCTAATTTAAAAACAATAGGTTTGAGTCAAATCCATTACAACATTACACAGAGTGAAACCCTTTGTAGTTTCAAGTATTCTGGTGGCAGCATCACGTTACAGTGGCTTGCGAAAGTATTCACCCCCCTTGGCATTTTTCCTATTTTGTTGCCTTACAACCTGGAATTAAAATAGATTTTTTGGAGGTTTGTATCATTTGATTTACAAAACATGCCTACAACTTTGAAGATGCAAAATATTTTTTTTTGTGAAAACAAACGAGAAATAAGACAAAAAAACAGAAAACCTGAGCGTGCATAACTACAAAGTCAATACTTTGTAGAGCCACTTTTTGCAGCAGTTACAGCTGCAAGTCTCTTGAGTATGTCTCTATAAGCTTGGCACATCTAGCCACTGGGATTTTTGCGCATTCTTCAAGTCAAAACTGCTCCAGCACCTTCAAGTTGGATGGGTTCTGCTGGTGTACAGCAATCTTTAAGTCATACCACAGATTCTCAATTGGATTGAGGTCTGGGCTTTGACTAGGCCATTCCAAGACATTTAAATATTTCCCCTTAAACCACTCGAGTGTTGCTTTAGCAGTATGCTTAGGGTCATTGTCCTGCTGGAAGGTGAACGTCCGTCCCAGTCTTAAATCTCTGGAAGACTGAAACAGGTTTCCCTCAAGATTTTCCCTGTATTTAGCGCCATCCATCATTGCTTCAATTCTGACCAATTTCCCAGTACCTACCGATGAAAAACATCCCCACAGCATGATGCTGTCACCACCATGCTTCACTGTGGGGATGGTGTTCTCGGGGTGATGAAAGGTGTTGGGTTTGCGCCAGACATAGCGTTTTCCTTGATGGCCAAAAAGCTCAATTTTAGTCTCGTCTGACCAGAGTACCTTCTTCCATATGTTTGGGGAGTCTCCCACATGCCTTTTTGTGAACACCAAATGTGTTTGCTTATTTTTTTCTTAAAGCAATGGCTTTTTTCTGGCCACTCTTCCGTAAAGCCCAGCTCTGTGAAGTGTATGGCTTAAAGTGGTCCTATGGACAGATACTCCAATCTCCGCTGTGGAGCTTTGCAGCTCCTTCAGGGTTATCTTTGGTCTCTTTGTTGCCTCTCAGATTAATGCCCTCTTTGCCTGTACCATGAGTTTTGGTGGGCGGCCCTCTCTTGGCAGTTTTGTAGTGGTGCCATATTCTTTCAATTTTTTAATAATGGATTTAATGGTGCTCTGTGGGATGTTCAAAGTTTCAAAAAAATTTTTGAACCCAACCCTGATCTGTACTTCTCCACAACTTTGTCCCTGACCTGTTTGGAGTGCTCCTTGGTCTTCATGGTGCCGCTTACTTGGTGGTGCCCCTTGCTTAGTGGTGTTGCACACTCTGGGGCCTTTCAAAACAGGTGTATATATACTGAGATCATGTGACAGATCATTTGACATTTAGATTGCACACAGGTGGACTTTATTTAACAAATTATGTGACTTCTGAAGGTAATTGGTTGCACCAGATCTTATTTTGGGGCTTCATAGCAAAGGGGGTGAATACATATGCACGCACCACTTTTCCGTTATTTATTTTTTATACTTTTTTGAAACAAGTTATTTTTTTCATTTCACTTCACCAATTTGGACTATTTTGTGTATGTCCATTACATGAAATCCAAATAAAAATCAATTTAAATTACAGGTTGTAATGCAACAAAATAGGAAAAACGCCAAGGGGGATGAAAACTTTGCAAGGCACTGTATGTCAAGAATCCAGTACATACAGTGGGGGAAAAAAGTATTTAGTCAGCCACCAATTGTGCAAGTTCTCCCACTTAAAAAGATGAGAGAGGCCTGTAATTTAAATCATAGGTACACATCAACTATGACAGACAAAATGAGAAAAAAAATTCCAGAAAATCACATTGTATGATTTTTTATGAATTTATTTGCAAATTATGGTGGAAAATAAGTATTTGGTCAATAACAAAAGTTTCTCAATACTTTGTTATATACCCTTTGTTGGCATTGACACAGGTCAAACGTTTTCTGTAAGTCTTCACAAGGTTTTCACACACTGTTGCTGGTATTTTGGCCCATTCCTCCATGCAGATCTCCTCTAGAGCAGTGATGTTTTGGGGCTGTCGCTGGGCAACACGGACTTTCAACTCCCTCCAAAGATTTTCTATGGGGTTGAGATCTGGAGACTGGCTAGGCCACTCCAGGACCTTGAAATGCTTCTTACGAAGCCACTCCTTCGTTGCCCGGGCGGTGTGTTTGGGATCATTGTCATGCTGAAAGACCCAGCCACGTTTCATCTTCAATGCCCTTGCTGATGGAAGGAGGTTTTCACTCAAAATCTCACGATACATGGCCCCATTCATTCTTTCCTTTACACGGATCAGTCGTCCTGGTCCCTTTGCAGAAAAACAGCCCCAAAGCATGATGTTTCCACCCCCATACTTCACAGTAGGTATGGTGTTCTTTGGATGCAACTCAGCATTCTTTGTCCTCCAAACACGATGAGTTTAGTTTTTACCAAAAAGTTATATTTTGGTTTCATTTGACCATATGACATTCTCCCAATCCTCTTCTGGATCATCCAAATGCACTCTAGCAAACTTCAGAAGGGCCTGGACATGTACTGGCTTAAGCAGGGGGACACGTCTGGCACTGCAGGATTTGAGTCCCTGGCGGCGTAGTGTGTTACTGATGGTAGGCTTTGTTACTTTGGTCCCAGCTCTCTGCAGGTCATTCACTAGGTCCCCCCGTGTGGTTCTGGGATTTTTGCTCACCGTTCTTGTGATCATTTTGACCCCACGGGGTGAGATCTTGCGTGGAGCCCCAGATCGAGGGAGATTATCAGTGGTCTTGTATGTCTTCCATTTCCTAATAATTGCTCCCACAGTTGATTTCTTCAAACCAAGCTGCTTACCTATTGCAGATTTCAGTCTTCCCAGCCTGGTGCAGGTCTACAATTTTGTTTCTGGTGTCCTTTGACAGCTCTTTGGTCTTGGCCATAGTGGAATTTGGAGTGTGACTGTTTGAGGTTGTGGACAGGTGTCTTTTATACAGATAACAAGTTCAAACAGGTGCCATTAATACAGGTAACGAGTGGAGGACAGAGGAGCCTCTTAAAGAAGAAGTTACAGGTCTGTGAGAGCCAGAAATCTTGCTTGTTTGTAGGTGACCAAATACTTATTTTCCACCATAATTTGCAAATAAATTCATTAAAAATCCTACAATGTGATTTTCTGGAGAGAAAAAAATCTCAATTTGTCTGTCATAGTTAACGTGTACCTATGATGAAAATTACAGGCCTCTCTCATCTTTTTAAGTGGGAGAACTTGCAGAATTGGTGGCTGACTAAATACTTTTTTTCCCCACTGTACACTACTGTCCAAAAGCTTGTCGCTGGCAGGGATAGAGTTAAAAAACTGGGGAGTTGGTCAGGAGAAAAATAACTGTGAAAGGAGAAAAGCTCAGGTAAAAAGTTTGAGGAAAACCCGCTTCAGTCTTCGGAAAACCTAACCCTGGGATAGAGTTAAAAAAACTTTAGCTGTACCATTACAAAAATTTAATGCCAAAGACACACCTGAATAGCTTTCCAAGTGGTGTTGAGTGTTCCTGAGTGGTGCAGTCTCAGTCCTGACTTAATTTTGCATGACAATCAGGGACAAGGTTTATAATATTGCTGGCCATCAATGGTTCCCGACCAAATTTACTGAGCTTGAGAAATGTTGACAAAAACAATGGATATACAGTATGTTGCCCTAAGTGAGGGTTTCCCAACCCTCTCCTCGCACCCACCCCCAGACGTTTCACTCCCCCCCCACCCCCCATAAACTCTACACCTGATTAAATTAGTCAAAGGCTTGATTATTAGTTGACTCATTGAAACAGGTGTGCCAGTTTGGGTTTAAAACAAAAATGTGAAACGTTTGTGCAAAGTTATTGTGCAATGTTGGTAGAATGTTATTCAAAATTATTTACAGCTGTAATGCTTCCACCAAGTATTAACTCTGGGCTGTAAAGACATAGACAGTGGTCTAGTCTTATTATATTTTTTTAGGTGAGGAAGTGCAAAACAACGTTTGTACCGACAGATGTCAATTGAGTAGCCTATCGTTGTCAAATACAATGTAAATGTGCCATTTTAAAATCCTCAAACACCGAGTGAGGCACAGGCCACCTAATTTCCAAATAGGCCATCATCACTGTCAATCGTGAACGATAATTATTGACATTCTACCGGTGAAACGTCCAAACTGTATCTCCATGCCAATCATTTGATTGATCTCACTCAGTTTCATGGGAATATGAATTTACAGTGAGCTCCAAAACTATTGGGACAGTGACAAATGTTTTGTTGTTTTGGCTATGAGGATAAAGTTTAAATTTGAGGGTATTTTCATCCATATCGGGTGAACTGTACTGGGACAAATTCACTTATATGTGTATCAAAGTAGTCAAAAGTGTATTATTTGGTCCCATATTCCTAGCAGGCAATGAATACATCAAGCTTGCGACTCTACAAATGTGTTGGATGCATTTTGCTGTTTGTTTTGGTTGTGTTTCATATTCATTTGTGCCCAATAGAAATTAAATGGTAAATAATGTATTGTGTAAAAGTCACTTTTATTGTAATTAAGAATAAAATACATTTCTAAACACTTTGACATTAATGTGGATGCTTCCATGATTACGGATAATCCTGAATGAATCGTGAATTACGAAGAGTGAAAAAGTTACAGACGCACAAATACAGTATCATACCCCCAAGACATGCTAACCTCTCACCATTACAATAACAGGGGAGGTTAGGGGGGGTATGATATTTATGCCTCTGTAACGTTCTCACTCATCATTATTCAGGATTCATTCAGGATTATCCGTAGTCATGGTAGCATCCGTAGTCATGGTAGCATCCGTAGTCATGGTAGCATCCACATGAATGTAGAAGTGTTTAGAAACATATTCTTATTAGTGAGTATGTCACGATTCTCTAAAGCAGAACCCAGAAGCAGACCAGGACAAGGTGAGTAGAACGAAGGTGAGTATTTATTTACAGATTCAAATGTGGAAGCAGAATAATCCAGGAGACGGAGCGGGCAGCGGAGGTGAGTTGGTGGGAGTGAATAGGCAGACCAATGATGTCACAGAAGCCACCGACGACCAGGCAGGGGTGGGGTGAATGTTCCGAGAGAATGACTGTAGACAGAGAAAACGAAGGTGAGTACACGGCAAGCAAAAAGTACAAAACAACAAAACGAACTCTAGTAAACTTGAGGCTGATACGCTGACACAACATACTGTTCATGGCTAACGATCCGGCAGGGAATGGATGTCAGGTCAGAGCTTATGAAGTGGAGAGGTGATGATCAGGACCAGGTGTGCAGATAGCTGATGAGATGCAGGTGGGGGTAATAGAGAGATCTCCCGCCTAGCTTCGTCGCCTGGCAACCAGACAGGGTGCGTTCAGGAACCTCGGGAAACAGACTCCAGGACAGAAAACAGGCAACACAGGCAGAAACAGACTCAGGAAGCGGGATTCATGACAGAGTACAAGTTTGTAGAGTCACAAGCTTGACGTAATCATTGCGTGCTAGGAATATGGGACCAAACACTAAACTTTTTGACTACTTTAATACACATATTATTATATAAGTGAATTTGTCCCAATTCTTTTGGTCCCGATATGGATGAAAATACCCTCAAATTACAGCTGACTGTCTGCACTTTATCTTCATAGTCATTGTATCATTTAAAATCCAAAGTGCTCGAGTACAGAGCCAAAAAAAACAACTGAAATGTCCCTGTCCCAATACTTTCGGAGCTCACTTGAATTACTTGAATTACTGTTTCGTAATTTTGCGAATTAGATCAGATGGTGTTAACAATCTATTAGCCTTTCTTGTATTTTGTTTCGATCAAAGCATAGATCCTGCCTAGTGCTCTGTTGAGTTTTGGTGCATGAAGAAAATAATTGGAGTATTTAGCTTCAGCTAAGTCTCATTATAAATGAGGTATTTTGGGTGAAACAGTAACGATACGGGTCTACTATGCTACGGTATCATATTCTGCTCTGTTATGTAACTTGTTAATCATTATTTGACCTTGCAGACATTGATTCAGCTTTGATCTAACTTTACTGAAGAGCACCATGGTGAGAAGTGATTATATTCTATTTGTAAATAATAATTTTAAGTGATGAGTATGACTATTAGGCATAGGCAACAGATCTTGATGAGATGCCATTTTAAGCAATTGGAGCGGACAGCACCAGGATCGTGCAATGATGTTAAAGAAGTTGAACCAACTTGTGGTGCTGAAGGATAGCTGAAGGATAGCTCTGCCATTCGGCCAGTTCAGGAACAAACAACAATAATTTACAGTATGCTATAGTCTAATAGACCTACAACTTTGTCTCCTGAGTGGCGCAGTGGTCTAAGGCACTGCATCGCAGTGCTAACTGTGCCACTAGAGATCCTGGGAGACTCATGGGCGGCACACAATTGGCCCAGCGTCGTCCAGGGTAGGGAGGGAATGGCCAGCAGGGATGTAGCTCAGTTGATAGAGCATGGCGTTTGCAACGCCAGGGTTGTGGGTTCGATTCCCACGGGGGGCCAGTATAAAAAAATATGTATTCACTAACTGTAAGTCGCTCTGGAGAAGAGCGTCTGCTAAATGAGTAAAATGTAAAAATGACTACGTGGTATAGCTATTTGTATGCTACAGTCTAATGTACATATAGCTTAATATAATTATACTGTTTGCTAGGAGAGCTTCATTGGCATGTCATTGTATTGTGTAGCTTTACACGCTCTGTTGTAAATAAACTTTGATTTGATTAGCTTGAAAACATGCCTACGATATACCTTATTACAGAATAAAATAAAACAGAGAGGTGAACTATGTAGTGAAGAAAAATCATTACTACATAGATATTTGTTTTAAAACACCCGTAAAAGCTTTTGGTGTGGTGCGTTCATGTATCTCAATAAATTATATAACGTAAATGCATTACCACGTCCAATTTTGCCCATTTCTGATATATCAAGCTAGAACGGGCCCTGCGTCTCAACCAAATAGCCAATGTAGGCTAAATATCCCAAGCAGGACTACAGCAACTTCCAGAGAGGGTCAGGCTCCTTGGGCTTTGCGGTGGCCACTCTGGTTTGGGGTGTCCTCGGGCAGAACGGTGTCCCTGTTACCAAGTGGTCACACATCGTTCTGGGATGCACTGCGCAAGAGGAGGTCCATGGAGTTTTATGAACAGCTAGGCAGACACATTGAATTTTTTTTTTTTTTTTTTTCAATGTTCTGAGTGGCCATAGTGGTCAAGCCTCCGACGGGCCTCTGCGGTGCACACATTACATTTACATTTTAGTCATTTAGCAGACGCTCTTATCCAGAGCGACTTACAGTTAGCACATACATTATTTTATCGAACCCACAACCCTGGCGTTGCAAACGCCATGCTCTACCAACTGAGCTACATCCCCTGCCGGCCATTCCCTCCCCTACCCTGGACGAATTGTGCGCCGCCCCATGGGTCTCCCGGTCGCGGCCGGCTACGACAGAGCCTGGATTCGAACCAGGATCTCTAGTGGCACAGCTAGCACTGCGATGCAGTGCCTTAGACCACTGCGCCACTCGAACTGGAACACACGTAGCCTGTAGTTGTTCATCGTTCTAGACAGGGCATAAACCACCGTCTACCTCTAGGCTGCTATACATATTAATCTGGTTTGTCATTCTATCATTTTACATGGTATTTTGGTGGTAATTGAAATATAATTTATTTAGAATTTATCAGAATGAATATTTCAGAAATAGTTTCACCAGCTTCGTGTTGAAAACAGCGAGGGAACGCCACTCTATACCCCTGGACCTTCACCTTCAAGACATCTTGTTTTTTTTATTTTATTTTAGGTTGTGTAGATCGGTAGGAGAAAAATCGAATTGAATCCCCTTTTAGATACAATTTTAAGGCAGCAAAATGTGAAGACTGTGCAAGGGGTATGTAGACTTTCAATATCGACTGTAGATTCCCAGGTCAAATGCCATCTCTCCTTTGTCAGGGATCAATTTAATATTTGCACTTGGCAGTGACTTTTAAAGACCTCTCTCGCACACGCACAAAACTGTAGACACACACACATACGCTCTTGCACACAAACACACACACACAAACACACACTAACACACACACACAAACACACACTAACACACACACACAAACACACACTAACACACACACGGCTAATAACATTGACAGTGACTGAATGTGGCAAAGTACCGTGTTGCTGAGCAGAACTGCCGTTTTTTATGTTAGAGAGAGAGAGAGAGAGAGAGAGAGAGAGAGAGAGGGAGAGAGAGAGAGAGAGAGAGAGAGAGAGAGAGAGAGAGAGAGAGAGAGAGAGAGAGAGAGAGAGAGAGAGAGAGAGAGAGAGAGAGAGAGAGAGAGAGAGAGAGAGAGAGAGAGAGCGAGAGAGAGAGAGAGAGAGCGGGAGAGACACAAAGAGAAAAAAATAGCAAAACCCATTAGCAGCCTATGTCTGACGCTGGCAACTCCAAATCTCGTTACCTCTGATGCAATAGGAACGCAATACACAGTCATTATCTCTCTCTCTCTCTGAGAAACTAGTCCTTTAAATGGAAAAAAGGTCAACAACAACGTGATCCTATTTGTACTTTAATTAATTAACTTGGAAATATTTGCAGCAGTAGTCGGTACAGTGAAAGAGTAACTATTCCTGGGTTTGACCCTGAATGCCATGGGCCGCGACCTAAACGGCACCCTATTCCTTATATAGGGCACTACTTTTGACCAGGGCTCATAGGCCCATAGTGCACTATGTAGGGAAAGGGTGCCATTTGGGATGAAGCCATGGCCAATCCTCAGTCCTTCAGGCTGTGTTACTCATCATTCCAAAGACATTCTGAGAACAAAGGACTAAAAGGCTGTGTTCCAAACGGCACCCTATCCCCTTCATGGTGCACTACTTTTGTCCAGGTCTGTAGGCAATAGGGTGCCGTTTGGAACACAGCCTAAGAGCAGTGCATTAAGGATGGAGTGGATTGGGACGAGGTTACTGAAACACAGCCGCAGAAATACAAATATAAAGAGAGACGGGTGTTAGACTCTGAATGACCCAGAGGACTGATCACATAAAATGCCTGTAAATTATACCTCTGTGGACAAATACAGACCTGACAGAAATAAATTAAAAGAGTCTCTCTCTCTCTCTCTCTCTCTCTCTCTCTCTATATATATATATATATATATATATATATATATATATATATATATAAAAGGGGCTTTATTGGCATGGGAAATGTATGTTAGTAAACAAAAGTGATATAAACAATAAATATTAACAGTAAACATTACACTCAGAAGTTCCAAAAGAATAAAGATATTTCAAATGTCATATCATGTCCATATACAGTGTTGTAACAATGTATACAACTCTCTCTTTCCTTCCTGTTTGTCTCCCTGTAGTCGCTTCATTCCTGTGAAAAATATTACAACATAGTCAACCTGTTATTCTGTCCTTCGCTGCCCTTCAGCTAATCGTCTAATGAATGGACGTAAACACACGCGCGCACACACACACACACACACACACACACGGCCTGTAGATTTATGGGTGAGTGATTTTACGGGGCTTAAATGGCACCTTAAGTACATGTTGTCTGCCCAGATAGACCATGCTACAATATTCCCTCTATCATTACCTAGACACACGTCAGGAGGACTGTGTCTCTTTTCCCTCCATCTACATCTCTCTTAACCCCTCTTTCCCTCCATCTACATCTCTCTCAACCCCTCTTTCCCTCCATCTACATCTCTCTTAACCCCTCTTTCCCTCCATCTACATCTCTCTCAACCCCTATTTCCCTCCATCTACATCTCTCTTAACCCCTCTTTCCCTCCATCTACATCTCTCTTAACCCCTCTTTCCCTCCATCTACATCTCTCTTAACCCCTCTTTCCCCCCATCTACATCTCTCTTAACCCCTCTTTCCCTCCATCTACATCTCTCTTAACCCCTCTTTCACTCCATCTACATCTCTCTTAACCCCTCTTTCCCTCCATCTACATCTCTCTTAACCCCTCTTTCCCTCCATCTACATCTCTCTTAACCCCTCTTTCCCTCCATCTACATCTCTCTCAACCCCTCTTTCCCTCCATCTACATCTCTCTTAACCCCTCTTTCCCTCCATCTACATCTCTCTCAACCCCTCTTTCCCTCCATCTACATCTCTCTTAACCCCTCTTTCCCTCCATCTACATCTCTCTAAACCCCTCTTTCCCTCCATCTACATCTCTCTTAACCCCTCTTTCCCTCCATCTACATCTCTCTTAACCCCTCTTTCCCTCCATCTACATCTCTCTTAACCCCTCTTTCCCTCCATCTACATCTCTCTTAACCCCTCTTTCCCTCCATCTACATCTCTCTTAACCCCTCTTTCCCTCCATCTACATCTCTATTAACCCCTCTTTCCCTCCATCTACATCTCTCTTAACCCCTCTTTCCCTCCATCTACATCTCTCTTAACCCCTCTTTCCCTCCATCTACATCTCTCTTAACCCCTCTTTCTCACCATCTACATCTCTCTTAACCCCTCTTTCCCTCCATCTACATCTCTCTTAACACCTCTTTCCCTCCCTCCGTCTGGAAGGGTTCACCACTGGTTTGACTGCTGTTGGTTTTGGCAGAACATACTGACTTACGGTTACACGCACACGCACACGCACACGCACATGCACACGCACGCACCCTGCAGCCCAGACCTAGAGGGTGTGCTTAAGCGTACGGTTGAAACTTGGATTTCTGATGTTCTTTCATGAACCATAGGATATCAATAGTCATCATCATTGTTCGGCTGCAAGCTTCCTCCAGTTGCTACGGTCACTAGCAAGGTTTTCTGTTTGTTGTGTTTGTAGCCCACCCCGTCCTCTTCCCCCATCAGGCTACCCCGTCCTCTTCTCCCATCAGGCTACCCCGTCCTCTTCTCCCATCAGGCTACCCCGTCCTCTTCCCCCATCAGGCTACCCCGTCCTCTTCCCCCATCAGGCTACCCCGTCCTCTTCCCCCATCAGGCTACCCTGTCCTCTTCCCCCATCAGGCTACCCCGTCCTCTTCCTCCATCAGGCTACCCCGTCCTCTTCCCCCATCAGGCTACCCCGTCCTCTACCCCCATTAGGCTACCCCGTCCTCTTCCCCCATCAGGCTACCCCGTCCTCTTCCCCCATCAGGCTACCCTGTCCTCTTCCCCCATCAGGCTACCCCGTCCTCTTCCCCCATCAGGCTACCCTGTCCTCTTCTCCCATCAGGCTACCCCGTCCTCTTCCCCCATCAGGCTACCCCGTCCTCTTCCCCCATCAGGCTACCCCGTCCTCTTCCCCCATCAGGCTACCCCGTCCTCTTCCCCCATCAGGCTACCCCGTCCTCGTCCCTCATCAGGCTACCCCGTCCTCTTCCCACATCAGGCTACCCCGTCCTCTTCCCACATCAGGCTACCCCGTCCTCTTCCCACATCAGGCTACCCCGGCCTCTTCCCCCATCAGGCTACCCCGTCCTCTTCCCACATCAGGCTACCCCGGCCTCTTCCCCCATCAGGCTACCCCGTCCTCTTCCCACATCAGGCTACCCCGTCCTCTTCCCCCATCACTCTTAATGACTGACGTGCAGTAGACACTGGACCTGAAGGAAAATCAGACAGAAAGTGCTCATCAGAATGTTTACAAGAATTGCAATAGTCCAATAATGGTGGGACTGAATCTATGCATTGTCTCCTCATGTTCTTCTTTCCCCTTCCATTTCTAGCTGTATAAATGAATCTGTTCACCATCACTATCACAGTCAGAAGAATCACTGTAAAATAAAGAATTGTTTGGCGCATTATACAACACAACAGGGAGGGAGTGAAGGTGGTAAAAGTCTGGGTCAGATACACTACCCGCTGTCCTGGTCTGGTCTGGGCCTACAAGCCAAAACATGAGTCACCCTCTGGAGTGAGAGAACATATAGTCACTAGGGACAGCCGAGAGTATATACACAAGCACGTAATCTCTCTCTCTCTCTCTCTCTCTCTCTCTCTCTCTCTCTCTCTCTCTCTCTCTCTCGCGCTCTCTCTCTCTCTCTCTCTCTCTCTCTCTCTCTCTCTCTCTCGCGCTCTCTCTCTCTCTCTCTCTCTCTCTCTCTCTCTCTCTCTCTCTCTCTCTCTCTCTCTCTCTCTCTCTCTCTCTCTCTCTCTCTCTCTCTCTCTCTCTCTCTTTCCAATGACAGGCGGAGAGCATTCTGTGATGCCTGCTGGTGTCCCAGCATCGATAGACAGATGACTAATCAGGGTCTGTTTCGCTGAGATGATGGAGAGAAGGAGAGGAGAGAAGTGAAGGAGGTGAGGATGGAGAGAAGGAGAGAAGTGAAGGAAGAGAGGATGGAGAGAAGGAGAGGAGAGAAGTGAAGGAGATGAGGATGGAATAGAAGGAAAGAGGGACTTGTTTATTTGTTTCTTTAACGTTTAGTATTCACAACATATGATCAACTATGCCCCAATGCATCAAGTGAGTTAGTGTTAGTGTTAGTCTCCTGTCCCGCCTACCGCCCCTCACAACTCCAACCCCCTCTCTCCTCCCTCCCCCTCTCTCCTCTACACCCTATCGCCCCTCACAACTCCCACCCCCTCTCTCCTCCCTCCCCCCCTCTCTCCTCTACATCCTACCGCCCCTCACAACTCCCACCCCCTCTCTCCTCCCTCCCCCCTCTCCTCTACACCCTACCGTCCCTCACAACTCCCACCCCCCTCTCCTCCCTCCCCCTCTCCTCTACACCCTACCGCCCCTCACAACTCCCACCCCCTCTCTCCTCCCTCCCCCCCTCTCCTCTACACCCTACCGCCCCTCACAACTCCAACTCCCACAATATGTAATACCACTTTTATTCACTTAAAGACGTCTTTACTCACAAGACAGACACAACACGTCAGACACGCTTCCTGTATCATCACTATGGTCTCCTAATCTCTGAGATCTCTTCGCCGGCCTAACAGTACCTGACGTTGATTAATAACCACCGTAACCATCTCACATCTTAAAACACTAGCCTGCTTTACAGTACCATGTGAATGAGCCATCTAAAGATATTAGATAAATGAAAAATATTACTATGGGTCCCACACATATAAAGATTGTGTCCCATGTGGTATCTATCATCTGAGGAGCATGATGAAAACATATTGGAATGCGTCCCAAATGGCACCCTATTCCCTATGTAGTGCACCACTACCCTTTGGGCCCTGGTCAACTAACAGAGTGCCTAGCTAGCCAACTGGCTAGGTGGTGCGTCATAGTGATATATGAAATTAGCCACCTGTAACCTAGAATATGAGTGGATACTATTTAATTTTTTATTTAACCTTCATTTAACTAGGCAAGTCAGTTAAGAACAAATTCTTATTTACAATGACTGCCTACACCGGCCAAACCCGGCCTACACCGGCCAAACCCGGACGACACCGGCCAAACCCGGACGACACCGGCCAAACCCGGACGACACCGGCCAAACCCGGACGACACCGGGCCAATTGTGTGCCGCCCTATCAGTTTTTCGCTATGTTTGTTAATGTGAAAGAAGTGTTTTGTACAAGTTCATATCCTTTAAGAGAATGAGAATGTACATGTTTGTGATACAGAGGTTATCAGCAGAAGGAGACCGGGGGATGATACAGGTTGTCTGATCTAGTAAAAGTGTTGAGATCCTTGGCCCGGACTGAGAGCGTTGTACATAGACACAGCCTTTCCCAAAGGAAATACAGTAATATCACCACTCAGAAAGAGACAGAAAGAAAGAGAGGGTGACTGACAGTGGTAATGTCCTATACTTATTTTATTCTCACCAAGCTGCAGTACTGTTGGTTAAGAAATCTCTCTCTCTCTCTCTCTCTCTCTCTCTCTCTCTCTCTCTCTCTCTCTCTCTCTCTCTCTCTCTCTCTCTCTCTCTCTCTCTCTCTCTCTCTCTCTCTCTCTCTCTCTCTCTCTCTCTCTCTCTCTCTCTCTCTCTCTCTCTCTCTCTCTCTCTCTCTCTCTCTCTCTCTCTCTCTCTCTCTCTCTCTCTCTCTCTCTCTCTCTCTCTCTCTCTAGTGTTGGGGGTCTAAAGAGTAGAGGCAGACAGGGAGGTAGTGAAAGACCCAATTACCTCATCACACAAAGGCAGGATTAATAAAAGGCTGATCAGAGGGGTTGAGTCCCTGTGGGCTCTGGTCAAAAAAAGTGCACTGCATAGGGAATAGGGTGCCATTTGGGAAGCATCCAGGATATTATCACCACCAACACCATGTTATGCTCCGGTGGAAATATAATTAGTGCTGGAAATACTAATGAGCAGCACAGCTTTGTCTGGTACCGAGAGGAGAGGAGAGGAGAGGAGAGGAGAGGAGAGAGGAGAGGAGAGGAGAGGAGAGGAGAGGAGAGCTGTTTGAGCATTTTGGAATAAAGGTGTCATGAACCCTGCGTCCTGAGTCTGTTCCTGCCTGTGTTGCCGTTTTTCTGCTCTGTATCTCCTGTTTCCCGAAGGTGCCTGAACGCACCCTGTCCGGTTGCCGGGCGACGTTGCTAGGCGGGTGATCTCTCGATTACCCGCACCTGCTTCTCATCAGCTTCGGCACACCTGGTCCTGATCATCACCCCTTCATAAGCTCTGACCTGACATCCATTCCCTGCCGGATCGTTAGCCATAATCAGTATGTTTTGCCAGCGTATCAGCCTCTGAGTACTAGCGTTAGTTTTGTTGTTTTTTGCACCTTGTTGACCTGCCTTGTACTTACCTCCGTTTTTTTCTGTCTACAGTCATTCTCCCGGAACCTTCACCCAACCCCTGCCGTGCCATCAGTTCATCTGCCACTTCACCACCACCTACTCATCTCCGCCACCCGCTCCGTCTCCTGGACTATTCTGCATCTTTTATCTGTAAATAAACACTCACATTCGTTCAACTCACCTTGTCCTGGTCTGCTTCTGGGTTCGGTCTTAGAGAACCGTGACAAAAGGGCTGAATAGAAAGAAGGTCAATGTTGAATTTTTGTATCATTTTGAAAAGAATAAACAGGTATAGCAAGAGAGTGAACTGCAAATCATTTAACAACAATGTTATTCTCTCTCCAAGTTTTCCCTTTCAAGCCTTTACGAGACCCTTTGTGGTTATGTGTGGAGCAGAAAGTAGACCATAATGATCATCACCTGTCACAGAAGCGTTGTCACTCTGCCTGCGTTTGTGTTCAGCGAGAAGAACCTCGGTTTCAGAACGTTTTTTCTCCAATTTTCTCCCATCTGAATATGAATTTCATGATTTCATCAAATGGCAAAACAAACCATCACACTAAAATCATTTCACCTCTTCCTTCACTCCTCCAAACAACATGTATTTTCTCCTCCAGTCCTTTTAGGTCACTGACATATATTACGGAGCAGATGGTCCAGTGGTGAAAACAGAAGAGTTCTAGAACCGTTCTTAAAAACACACAATGACAAACAGGCCCTTACAGGGATGTAGTGTGTCTAAAGGTCATTGACATACATTACGTGTGGCGGCTGTCCAGCTAATGGTCGCTAGCAGTCAAATGGGGTATAAGCATCTACCACTGCTTTCATCTGTCTCAATGTCTGTGTCCTACAGGCTCTGGTCAAAAGTAGTGCACTATATAGGGTGCCATTCAGGATGCAAGTCATGTTGTTACACAGTGGCCTTCACAGTGTATTCAACAGTCTGTTGTTGTTGGCGCTGTTAAGTCCATTCCAATTAGCTGTATTCTCTGACATTCACAACACAATTGCTAAGATAGGCTCTATTAAAGACGGAAACAGGGAAACAGCGCTACTGTCCGCCCCACGGAGGTTTGTAATTTTGTTTTGTTGACAAAGCAGAGTTGTGGATCGCCATGCATTGTGGTAACAAAAACTGCGTTACACATGCTACTGTTTTATCGCGCATGCTGTGATGTCCGACGGGGGGGAAAAAACAGTGTTCGTTGCTTGCAGTAAATTCTTTGTTGTAATATCTAAAACGATATTTAAGTATGTATTTGTCTGAGGAAGGGTAAGCTGAAGCCTCATGAATTACACCAATCTACATATGATAGGCTTTCGTGCTCTACTTTGATCAAACCAAATCAACGTCTACAGTTTAGTAGATGTTATAGCAGGTGCAGCGAAACGCTTGTGTTACTAGCTCCTAACAGTGCAGTAAAATGTCAAACAAGCACGCAAATAATCAAAAACTAGAAACAAGAAATCAAGAATGTCAGAACGAATCCAATCAACAACACAAATGACACTGTATCAGCAACCCAAATGCAATCTACGTGTATATACACCAAAAATATGTACTAGGAATTATATGTACAGTAGTAGATATATTACAGTGAGCTACAGTGGCATGTAAAGTCAGGGAAGTGCTATTGCAACTAGTTCTACAGTGGATTGCGAAAGTATTCACCCACCTTGGCATTTTTCCAATTTTGTTGCCTTACAACCTGGAATTAAAATGGATTTTGGGGGGGGGTTGTATCGTTTGATTTACACAACATGCCTACCACTTTGAAGATGCAAAATATTTTTTCTTGTGAAACAAACAAGAAATAAGACCAAAAAAAAGAACATTTGAGCGTGCATAACTATTCACCCCCCCCAAAGTCAATACTTTGTAGAGTCACCTTTTGCAGCAATTACAGCTGCAAGTCTCTTGTGGCCCATTCTTTAAGGCAAAACTGCTCCAGCTCCTTCAAGTTGGATGGGTTCCGCTGGTGTACAGCAATCTTTAAGTCATACCACAGATTCTCAATTGGATTGAGGTCTGGGCTTTGACTAGGCCATTCCAAAACATTTAAATGTTTCCCCTTAAACCACTCGAGTGTTGCTTTAGCAGTATGTTTAGGGTCAATGTCCTGCTAGAAGGTGAACCTCCGTCCCAGTCTCAAATCTCTGGAAGACTGAAACAGGTTTCCCTCAAGAATTTCCCTGTATTTAGTGCCATCCATCATTCCTTCAATTCTGACCAGTTTCCCAGTCCCTGCCGATGAAAAACATGGTGGATGGTGTTCTTGAGGTGATGAGAGGTGTTGGGTTTGCGCCAGACATAGCGTTTTCCTTGATGGCCAAAAAGCTCAATTTTAGAGTATCTTCTTCCATATGTTTGGGGAGTCTCCCACATGGCTTTTGGCGAACACCCAACGTGTTTGCTTAGTTTTTTCTTTAAGCGATGGCTTTTTTCTGGCCACTCTTCCGTAAAGCCCAGCTCTGTGGAGTGTACGGCTTAAAGTGGTCCTATGGACAGATACTCCAATCTCCGCTGTGGAGCTTTGCAGCGCCTTCAGGGTTATCTTTGGTCTCTTTGTTGCCTCTCTGATTAATGCCCTCCTTGCCTGGTCCGTGAGGTTTGGTGGGCGGCCCTTTCTTGGCAGGTTTGTTTTGGTGCCCTATTCTTTCAATTTTTTAATAATGGATTTAATGGTGCTCCGTGGGATGTTCAAAGCTTCTAATATTTTTTTATAACCCAACCCTGATCTGTACTTCTCCACAACTTTGTCCCTGACCTGTTTAGAGAGCTCCTTGGTCTTCATGGTGCCGCTTGCTTGGTGGTGCCCCTTGCTTAGTGGTGTTGCAGACTCTGGGGCCTTTCAGAACAGGTGTATATATACTGAGATCATGTGACAGATCATGTGACACTTAGATTGCAAACCGGTGGACTTCATTTAACTAATTATGTGACTTCTGAAGGTAATTGGTTGCACCAGATCTTATTTAGGGGCTTCATAGCAAAGGGGGTGAACACATATGCACGCACCACTTTTCCGTTATTTATTTTTTAGAATTTTCTGAAACAAGTTATTTTTTTCATTTCACTTCACCAATTTGGACTATTTTGTGTATGTCCATTACATGAAATCCAAATAAAAATCAATTTAAATTACAGGTTGTAACGCAAAAAAATTGGAAAAACGACAAGGGGGATGAAGACTTTTGCAAGGCACTGTACATACACTACTGTCCAAACATGTGGGGTCACTTAGAAATGTCCTAGTTTTCAACAGAAAAGCAATTTTATTGTCTATTAAAATAACATCAAATTGATCAGAAATACAGTGTAGACATTGTTAATGTTGTAAATGGCTATTGTAGATGGAAACGGCTGATTTTTTATGGAATATCTACATAGGTGTACAGAGGCCCATTATCAGCAACCATCAGTCCTGTGTTCCAATGGCACGTTGTGTTTGCTAATCCAAGTTTATCATTTTAAAAGTCTAATTGATCATTAGAAAACCCTTTTGCAATTATGTTAGCACAGCTGAAAACTGTTGTGCTGATTAAAGAAGCAATAAAACTCGCCTTCTTGAGACCAGTTGAGTAACTGGAGCATCAGCAATTGTGGGTTCGATTACAGGTAATAAATCGCCAGAAACAAATAATTTTCTTCTGATATTCATCAGTCTATTTTTGTTCTGAGAAATAAAGGCTATTCCATGCGAGAAATTGCCAAGAAACTGAAGATCTCGTACAACGCTGTGTACTACTCCCTTCACAGAACAGCGGAAACTTGCTCTAACCAGAATAGAAAGAGGAGTGGGAGGCCCCGGTGCACAACTGAGCAAGAGGACAAATACATTAGAGTGTCTAGTTTGAGAAACAGACGCCTCACAGGTCCTCAACTGGCAGCTTCATTAAATAGTACCCGCAAAACACCAGTCTCAACGTCAACAGTGAAGAGGCGACTCCGGGATGCTGACCTTCTAGGCAGAGTTGCAAAGAAAAAGCCATATCTTAGACTGGCCAATAAAAAGAAAAGATCAAGATGGGCAAAAGAACACAGACACTGGACAGAGGAAGATTGGAAAAAAAGTGTTATGGACAGACAAATCGAAGTTTGAGGTGTTCGGATCACAAAGAAGAACATTTGTGAGACGCAGACCAAATGAAAAGATGCTAGAGGAGTGTTTGATGCCATCTGTCAAGCAAGGTGGAGGCAATGTGATGGTCTGGGGGTGCTTTGGTGGTGGTAAAGTGGGAGATTTGTACAGGGTAAAAGGGATCTTGAAGAAGGAAGGCTATCACTCCATTTTGCAATGCCATGCCGTACCCTGTGGACGGCACTTGATTGGAGCCAATTTCCTCCTACAACAGGACAATGATCCAAAGCACAGATCCAAACTATGCAAGAACAATTTAGGGAAGAAGCAGTCAGCTGGTTTTCTGTCTGTAATGGAGTGTCAAGCACAGTCACCGGATCTCAACCCTATTGAGGTGTTGTGGGAGCAGCTTGACCATATGTTAAGTAAGAAGTGCCCATCAAGCCAATCCAACTTGTGGGAGGTGCTTCAGGAAGCATGGGGTGATATCTCTTCAAATTACCTCAACAAATTGACAACTAGAATGCGAAAGGTCTGCAAGGCTGTAATTGCTGCAAATGGAGGATTCTTTGATGAAGGCAAAGTTTGAAGACACAATTATTATTTCAAATAAAAATCATTATTTCTAACCTTCTCTAACATTTCCTATTCATTTTGCTATATTTCCTATTCAAACTAATTTCATGTATGTTTTCATGGAAAACAAGTACATTTCTAAGTGACCCCAAACTTTTGAACGGTAGTGTAAATACGTGGTGTGTATATACAGTGTGACAAAATGCAGTGTACTGTAGCAGTAATATGTGACCGACCGGCTCGATTCGGTCTTATGTAGCAAAATCTAAAGGTTTTTTACATTGGATAAAAGTAGAGACTCAGAGATAGAAAAGGGTCTATCATACAATACGGTTGATGAACAATGGGAGTGATTCTGCTTTTGAAAGTTGATAAACATGTAACTCCACTTTTGAAAAAATGGCCCTTAAATCTACTGGAGAGCTCTTCTTTGTCTACACACCCATTCAGTATCGTTCACACCCTCTTAAGCCTTAGCCCCACCCATCTCTTTAATGATTCACATGTGAGGCCATGTGCTAAACAGAGTGAGTACGGTAGTGTACTAAACAACCAGAGATTTCAAGACTAAAGCCTGGTTTATACTACGTCTATCGACATGTCGCACGTCATGAACATTCTATTGTCGTCCGACATCAGACTTGCCGTGTTATGAAAAAGTATAAACACAAAAACGACAGGCTAGGCGTATTTTTACAATGGGGAACACATACTAATCAGGGCAAATGGCAACCAGGTGTGCGTAATGAGACAAGACAGTCCGGGGTTGGTGGTAATGATCCATGTCAGTGACGCCTAGAAGACCGTTGACGTAGACCTCCGGAGCTGGTGAACGGAATGAGCAGCAGTACCAGGGGGATCCGTGACAGGTATGAAAAGCCCATCATTTATCTCAGCCAATCATGGGTTGCGGGAAGGTTGCTGCCTTTTTCCATGGCTAAACCAACTAGGCTCGTAATTTAACATTTTTATTCGTATTTAGAGATGGCATACAAGTTTGTTATTAAAGCACATGAAAGTTCACATGTTCCAGAAAAGCATTTCAGCCAAATAAAGCATTTTTATAAAAAAATAAATAAGTGAACGTTCAAATGGTGCTCCTGTGAGGTAGTGACGCACGACATACGCCTAGTTTCCTGAAACGAGTCACATATTAGAATGAGCAAAGAATGTGAATAATACAGTATATGAATACACAGTGTGAAAAAACGGTCCAGTGAAGTGTCCAGTGTTTAATGTCTCTATATACAGCAGCGTTGGCTGTGTGTGTGTGTGTGTGTGTGTTCGTGAGTGAATGTGTATGTGCGTGTGTTTGTGAGTAGGTGTGTATGAGTGTCTGTGAGTGTACAGTACCAGTCAAAAGTGTTCAAATAGCCACTCGTTGCCTTGACAACAGCTTTGCACACTCTTGGCATTCTCTCAACCAGCTTCACCTGGAATGCTTTTCCAACAGTCTTGAAGGAATTCCCACATATGCTGAGCACTTGTTGGCTCCTTTTCCTTCACTCTGCAATCTGACTCATCCAAAACCATCTCAATTGGGTTGAGGTCAGGGGATTGTGGAGGCCAGGTCATCTGATGGAGCACTCCATCACTCTCCTTCTTGGTAAAATAGCCCTTACACAGCCTGGAGGTGTGTTGGGTCATTGTCATGTTGAAAAACAAATGTTAGTCCCACTAAGCCCAAACCAGATGGGATGGCGTATCGCTGCAGAATGCTGTGGTAGCCATGCTAGTTTAGTGTGCCTTGAATTCTAAATAAATCACAGACAGTGTCACCAGCAAAGCAAAGCACCCCCACACCATAACACCTCCTCCTCCATACTTTACGGTGGGAAATACACATGCGGAGATCATCCGTTCACCCACACCGCGTCTCACAAAGACACGGCGGTTGGAACCAAAAATCTCCAACTTGGACTCCAGACCAAAGGACAAATTTCCACCGGTCTAATGTCCATTGCTCGTGTTTCTTGGCCCGAGCAAGTCTCTTCTTCTTATTGGTGTCCTTTAGTAGTGGTTTCTTTGCAGCAATTCGACCATGAAGGCCTGATTCACACAGTCTCCTCTGAACAGTTGATGTTGAGATGTGTCTTTTACTTGAACTCTGTGAAGCATTTAGTTGGGCTGCAATTTCTGAGGCTGGTAACTCTAATGAACGTATCCTCTGCAGCAGAGGTAACTCTAGGTCTTCCATACCTGTGGCAGTCCTCATGAGAGCCAGTTTCATCATAGCACTTGATGGTTTTTGCGACTGCACTTGAAGAAACTTTCAAAGTTATTGAAATGTTCCGTATTGACTGACCTTCATGTCTTAAAGTAATGATCGACTGTCGTTTCTCTTTGCTTATTTGAGCGGTTCTTGCCATAATATGGACTTGGTCTTTTACAACACAACACAACTGTCACAACACAACTGATTGGCTCAAAAGCATTAAGAAGGAAAGAAATTCGACAAGGCACACCTGTTAATTGAAATTCATTCCAAGTGACTACCTCATGAAGCTGGTTGAGAGAATGCCAACAGTGTGCAAAGCTGTCATCAAGGCAAAGGGTGGCTATTTGAAGAATGTCAAATATAAAATAAATGTTGATTTGTTTAACACTTTTTTGGTTACTACATGATTACATATGTGTTATTTCTATATTTTTGAAGTCTTCACTATTATTCTACAATGTAAAAAATAGTAAAACTAAAGAAAAAGCCTTGAATGAGTAGGTGTGTCCAAACTTTGGACTGGTACTGTACATTGAGGGAAAAAAGTATTTGATCCCATGCTGATTTTGTACGTTTGCCCACTGAAAAAGACATGATCAGTCTATAATTTTAATGTTAGGTTTATTTGAACAGTGAGAGACAGAATAACAACAACAAAATCCAGAAAAATGCATGTCAAAAATGTTATAAATTGATTTGCATTTTAATGAGTGAAATAAGTATTTGACCCCTCTGCAAAACATGACTTAGTACTTGGTGGCAAAACACTTGTTGGCAATCACAGAGGTCAGACGTTTCTTGTAGTTGGCCACCAGCTTTGCACACATCTCAGGAGGGATTTTGTCCCACTCCTCTTTGCAGATCTTCTCCAAGTCATTAAGGTTTCAAGGCTGACGTTTGGCAACTCGAACCTTCAGCTCCTTCCACAGATTTTCTATGGGATTAAGGTCTGGAGACTGGCTAGGCCACTCCAGGACCTTAATGTGCTTCTTCTTCAGCAACTCCTTTGTTGCCTTGGCCGTGTGTTTTGGGTCATTGTCATGCTGGAATACCCATCCACGACCCAATTTCAATGCCCTGGCTGAGGGAAGAGGTTCTCACCCAAGATTTGATGGTACATGGCCCCGTCCATCGTCCGTTTGATGTGGTGAAATTGTCCTGTCCCTTTAGCAGAAAAACACCCCCAAAGCATAATGTTTCCACCTCCATGTTTGACGGTGGGGATGGTGTTCTTGGGGTCATAGGCAGCATTCCTCCTCCTCCAAACACGGCGAGTTGAGTTGATGCCAAAGAGCTCGATTTTGGTCTCATCTGACCACAACACTTTCACCCAGTTCTCCTCTGAATCATTCAGATGTTCATTGGCAAACTTCAGACAGCCCTGTATATGTGCTTTCTTGAGCAGGGGGACTTTGCGGGCGCTGCAGGATTTCAGTCCTTCACGGTGTAGTGTGTTACCAATTGTTTTCTTGCCTTGAGATCATTGACAAGATCCTCCCGTGTAGTTCTGGGCTGATTCCTCACCGTTCTCATGATCATTGCAACTCCACGAGGTGAGATCTTGCATGGAGCCACAGGCCGAGGGAGATTGACCGTTCTTTTGTGTTTCTTCCATTTGCGAATAATCGCACCAACTGTTGTCACCTTCTCACCAAGCTGGTTGGCGATGGTCTTGTAGCCCATTCCAGCCTTGTGTAGGTCTACAGTCTTGTCCCTGACATCCTTTGGTCTTGGCCATGGTGGAGAGTTTGGAATCTGATTGATTGATTGCTTCTGTGGACAGGTGTCTTTTATACAGGTAACAAGCTGAGATTAGGAGCACTCCCTTTAAGAGTGAGCTCCTAATCTCAGCTCGTTACCTGTATAAAAGACACCTGGGAGCCAGAAATCTTTCTGATTGAGAGGGGGTCAAATACTTATTTCCCTCATTAAAATGCAAATCAATTTATAACATTTTTGACATGCGTTTTTCTCACTGTTCAAATAAACCTACCATTAAAATTATAGACTGATCATTTCTTTGTCAGTGGGCAAACGTACAAAATCAGCAGGGGATCAGGGGCGGTGTGTTCATTAGGGCGATATGGGCGACGCACTGCCAAACGGGAAAAGGAAGGGATTTTTTTTCTAATCAATTATATCACGGCAACAGTAGTTATCAGTGTTCTAATCTAGACGTCTGATCTGCCACTAAATGTCCAATCAGGCTAAAGTCGTGCTTCAAATGGCCCCGCCCCTTTTGATGCGATTTCAGTCAGGTTGAAAATCGCCCCAGAAGTCTCTCATAGACTCTCATGTAAAATCTTTTTTTTTCAAATATCAGAGCTTTCAATACAATCTCTATGGGTTCCGGGAGGGCTTGCACTTACGGCGCTTTCGTCATACGTAACATAACCATGAACGTAACTAAGAAAAGAGCGGGTAGCAGCGTCAATCAATTCACGTACTACTGTCAAGATGGCTAGCGTTCAGTGCAACTCGATTGTCTCTTTGAAAGAAGTTCCTTTTTGTCGGCGAACAAATCAAGATAAATTGGCAACGAAACAATTAGGACCTCCCAGACCAAATTTAATAATTCAACAGGTTTCTACTAAAGGGGGGAAAGTCCTACACCCGAGGATTTTCCAAAAATTGGTACGAACGAAAAACCTGGCTAGCAGGCTGCGATGTAGCTAATGTAGTCTTCTGCTACCCCTGCTTACTCTTTCACCCTGAAGGCGGCACGGCAGACAGCACCGCTTTGACAGCGACTGGTGTAACGGACATGCACCATCTTTCAGAAAAGATTAAGAAACATGAGCTGTCAAAGACCCACATGGATAGCTGTTTGAGATTGTCTGCTTTGGGGAGAGTGAACATTGCCACTCAACTGGATGAGGGATACAGGCTAGCTGTCCGCCGCCACAACGATGAGGTTAGCAAGAACCGCCACATCCTCAGCCGGCTAATCCAGTGTGTGAAGATTTGCGGAGTGTTTGAGTTAGCTTTGCGAGGCAAAGATGAAACTGAGGGCTCCACCAACCCTGGTATTTTTCTTGGACTTGTCAACTTTGTGGCACAATTAGATGAGGTGTTTGATGACCATCTTAAAAATGCTAAAGTTTTCAAGGGCACATCAAAGACCATTCAAAACGAGCTACTGGAGTGTATGCTAGCGGTCATGAGGGAACATATTGTGGAGGAGGTGAAGTCGGCGAACTTCGTAGCTATCCAAGCTGACGAGACCACGGACGTTTCTACACAGACACAGCTGGTGCTTGTGCTGAGGTACATAGATAGCAACCACAAAGTGCAGGAGCGCTTTTTTGAGTTCCTTCCCATCTCGGAATCAACCTCAGTCTCAATCGCCAGTGTGCTTTTGGAGAGACTGAACGGTCTTTTTGCCGACGACGAGAAAGTCAAACTCATTGCGCAAGCTTACGATGGAGCCAGTGTGATGAGGGGAGAGAAGGCTGGTGTGCAGCAAAAGGTGCGTGAGCATTTCAAGAATGCCCATTACGTGCATTGCTATGCGCATCAGCTGAATTTGATCATGCAGCAAGCTACTTCTCGCATCAAAAAAGTGAACATTTTCTTTTCCGATCTGAGCGGGATTGCAACTTTTTTTTCCCGGTCACCCAAACGCACCAGCATTCTTGACCAGACTGTTGCACGAAGACTGCCCAGACCTTCATCCACACGGTGGAACTTCAACAGCAGAGTCGTGAACACTGTCTACGAGAATCGAGACGACCTCATAGAATGTTTTGAAGCCATCCGGACGGGTTCATTGGGTTCATTTGACCAGCCCACCGTGAGAGAGGCATCTGGCTACGTGAGGATGCTACATGATGAAGATTTTATTCAGGCTTTTTCACAAAATCATGCCCCACGTCGACATTCTGTACCAGAAGCTACAGAAGAAGGATATTGATGCTGTCTTCATCAAACGTGCCCTCAACAGCTTCACAAGCAGTGTGCAGGCCATAAAGTAAGATTAAACAATATCATTCGATCTTTCTCAAAGCAGAGCTTTATTTGAAAATGTATGCATGAAAGGAGACTGCATTTGTGTTTGAAATTACATTATTCTCATTATATATGGCCAGTGGTGTAATCTAGCTTATTTTATATACTATGTGTACTGTACAGTGGTGCTCATAAGTGTATGAACACATTCTAAAGTTGACTAAAAAGAGGAATACAAAAATAAAAAAATCATCTTTTGGAAATTGATCTTAATGACTTAATTAAAAAAGTTGGAAAATCCAACCTTTAAGGACACCAATTTTCTTTTCTTTTTTATTCCTCTTTTTAGTCAACTTTAGCATGGGCTCATAAGCTTATGAGCACCACTGTATAGTGTGCTGAACATCCAGGCTATGTGAGACACAAAGGCTAACTTAAACACTAAAGACTTTATGCATCCCTGCCCATTTTAAGTGGAACTGAAGTATTTGTACTATACATGGATACATTGCATATACAGTGGGGAAAAAAAGTATTTAGTCAGCCACCAATTGTGCAAGTTCTCCCACTTAAAAAGATGAGAGAGGCCTGTAATTTTCATCATAGGTACACGTCAACTATGACAGACAAAATGAGGAAAAAAAATCCAGAAAATCACATTGTAGGATTTTTAATGAATTTATTTGCAAATTATGGTGGAAAATAAGTATTTGGTCAATAACAAAAGTTTCTCAATACTTTGTTATATACTCTTTGTTGGCAATGACACAGGTCAAACGTTTTCTGTAAGTCTTCACAAGGTTTTCACACACTGTTGCTGGTATTTTGGCCCATTCCTCCATGCAGATCTCCTCTAGAGCAGTGATGTTTTGGGGCTGTCGCTGGGCAACACGGACTTTCAACTCCCTCCAAAGATTTTCTATGGGGTTGAGATCTGGAGACTGGCTAGGCCACTCCAGGATCTTGAAATGCTTCTTGCGAAGCCACTCCTTCGTTGCCCGGGCGGTGTGTTTGGGATCATTGTCATGCTGAAAGACCCAGCCACGTTTCATCTTCAATGCCCTTGCTGATGGAAGGAGGTTTTCACTCAAAATCACACAATACATGGCCCCATTCATTCTTTCCTTTACACGGATCAGTCGTCCTGGTCCCTTTGCAGAAAAACAGCCCCAAAGCATGATGTTTCCACCCCCATGCTTCACAGTAGGTATGGTGTTCTTTGGATGCAACTCAGCATTCTTTGTCCTCCAAACACGACGAGTTGAGTTTTTACCAAAAAGTTATATTTTGGTTTCATCTGACCATATGACATTCTCCCAATCCTCTTCTGGATCATCCAAATGCACTCTAGCAAACTTCAGACGGGCCTGGACATGCACTGGCTTAAGCAGGGGGACACGTCTGGCACTGCAGGATTTGAGTCCCTGGCGGCGTAGTGTGTTACTGATGGTAGGCTTTGTTACTTTGGTCCCAGCTCTCTGCAGGTCATTCACTAGTTCCCCCCGTGTGGTTCTGGGATTTTTGCTCACCGTTCTTGTGATCATTTTGATCCCACAGGGTGAGATCTTGCGTGGAGCCCCAGATCGAGGGAGATTATCAGTGGTCTTGTATGTCTTCCATTTCCTAATAATTGCTCCCACAGTTGATTTCTTCAAACCAAGCTGCTTACCTATTGCAGATGCAGTCTTCCCAGCCTGGTGCAGGTCTACAATTTTGTTTCTCGTGTCCTTTGACAGCTCTTTGGTCTTGGCCATAGTGGAGTTTGGAGTGTGACTGTTTGAGGTTGTGGACAGGTGAGAGGAAGTAGAGGGACTGACAACAAAAACATAATTATCTCCATCCAAGAGGAGCAGAGGATATCTCTCTCTAGTGTAACATATTAACTATATGGAGAGAACAGCGGAAATGTCTTTAGTGTAACATATTAACTATCTGGGAGAACAGAGGAAATCTCTTT